>NW_028261389.1:67409118-67709118 GCF_051295495.1 Thamnophis sirtalis
GTTTATGAGATCATCACTGAAGATTTGTTCATGGGATCATCGCTTTCAGGACTAATAGGAGAGACTATAATGCAACAGCTGGAGTCTATAATACTCCCATGCATACAACCCAAAATATGGCTCCCATACACAAATAACCAGGGGTAAAATCCAGCAGGTTCTGACAAGTACTGGAGAACCGGTAGCAGAAATTTTGAGTAGTTCTGAGAACCGGCAAATGCCACCTCTGGCTGGCCACAGAGTGGGGTGGAAATGGAGATTTTGCAGTATCCTTCCTCTGCCATGTCCACCAAGCCACACCCACAAAACTGGTAGTAAAAAAAATTGAATTTCACCACTGCAGATAACACCATTGTCATAATAAAAAAGACCAATCAGAGACTATACATGAAACCATCAACAGCATCTTCAAAGGAATAAAATTCACTAAGGGAGCAGAAAACAACACCAGACTACTTTCCCTGGCTATTTTGTTAGTAATGGCAAATTAGAAACACAAGTCTCTCGTAAAACCATCCACATCAACCAAATGCTCCACTGCTAAAGTAACAATCCCACCGAATAAGCTATGTAAGAACACTATTTAAATAAGCATAAATGAGAGCAAATCACACTCCCTATTAGCATTGATGATGTTATCTAATTTGGGTGATGAAACATCTGCAAGAAAACAACTGAGCTCAGAGAGCACCAATGACCCTACAATTAAATTTATTTAATCCATTGATTCAGTGGGAAGACAGGTCCCCCCCCCCCCAAATGTTGTACTAATACAACTAATGTGTTGTACCAATACTACATGGAGATCAGCCTCCATGCTATATTGGTGCAACACGTTAGTATGGTTGATACCCAGGTTGTGCGAACTCAGGGCAGTATGGCTAGTTTATATTTCTGTGTGGTAGATAAGTTTAGTAAATCATGATTCAATTAAGATGTGCTCTGTTGTGCAGAGAAAGAGTGCTGCTTATGGGGAAAAGAAATTTCTCACTAAGATTTACCCATCGTCCCAACCCCAATTTTGGGAGGAAATGTACCTAGCTTTAACAGAACTTAATTTTAAAATGTTTTAGTATTTTGAATTTACAAATTATGCATTTCTTTAGATGGGATGAATCCTCCTTTCCAAAAACTAACAACAACCCTGCTACAGGTATATTCCAAGATACTTTCTGCTACTGTATTTTCAGTATTTCTTATGTATATTCAATAATTTCAGTATAACTCATTCAGTATTTTTGGAATTACTTGGAATTTATGGTATTTTCTGCTACTTGCAGAACTAACAGAAAATCTTAGCTTTCTTTCTGACCATTAGCTTTGTATGACTTGACAGTCAGCAAAAATCTTTACTACTTCACAAGTGGTTTTTACCAGACTGCCAGTCTACAAGATATATTAGTCCAGTCCCAAACCAAGGTGGGTGCACCCCAGTTTTTTATGCTTCTTAGAGAAGTTTCTCATTCATCATAGGGGGCAAGGTGACTATTTTAGGCATGGGAAAATTATATTTCAGTCCACTGGGTGTACAGTGAAACGGCAAATATAAAGCTCCCTCCTTTGAGTCTTGAGAAAAAAGCAGAAAAGCTGCAGTTGTTCAGCAAGAAAACCACTTTTTCCTCTTTGGGTAGTACAGTAAGAGAGTGGAAGGGCTGAGAGAGATGTTGGCTTGTATGATTTGTAAATAAGGAAAGTCTGTCTGAATTAAACTCAGCTGCTGGCAGCATCTTGTAATTCTTTTGACAATAATATGGAAATAGCTATTGCTTTTTTCAGGAATTTTGTTAAAACCCACCTACTTTTGATTTTCCTGGTGCTGGGATCTTCCGAGTAAGTTCATGTTTTGCTATAAAATAGTTTCTTTGAGTTTGAAGTGTGCACTGAGAACTTATTAGTTATATAGCTTAACAAGCAGTTATATTTACATACTGTATATGTAAGTGGTGGGTTTCAAAAAAAATTTAGAACCTCTTCTGTAGGTGTGGCCTGCTTTGTGGGAGTGGCTTGCCAGCCATGTGACTGGGTGGGAGTGGCTTGCCAGACATGTGACTGGGTGGGCGTGGCCAACTTGCAAAATATGGTGAAACTCACTTAACAATGCTCTTGCTTAGCAACCAAAATGTTGGTTCAGGAACTCTGGCATTGAAGTCTGCAAGTCTTAAAGCTGTCAAGTTACAAGACCTTTGTACCACTAACCCTTTAGGAAAAAAAACCCAGGGGTGTTCAAACTTGACAGCTTTAAGACTTGTGGACTTCAACTCCCAGAATTCCTCTTCTCGCTCTTCATCTTGATGATGTGTGAACGGGTGGGGGGAGGGAGCTGGAACCGGTTCTAAACGGCACTGTAGATTTGTGGAATCTCTTCTATAGAAGAGGTTAGAACTGGCAGGAACCCACCCCTGACACACGCACACACACACGTGTGTGTGTGTGTGTGTGTGTGTATACATACATACATACATATATAGGAACATGGTGGCTCAGTGGCTAAGACACTGAGCTTGTCGATCAGAAAGGTCAGCAGTTACTTGTCCCAGCTTCTGCCAACCTAACAGTTCGAAAGCATGTAAAAAATGCAAGTAGAAAACATAGGAACCACAAATGGTGAGAAGATAACACCATTCTGTGCGCCTTCAGTGCTTAGTCAATGCCGGCCACATGACCAGAGAGTTGTCTTCGGAGGTTTGTGTGTGTGTGTGTGTGTGTGTGTACATACATACATACACACGCACATACATCCATATATATACATAGATACATACATACATAAACTTTTAACTCTAAGATGAATGGACTTCAGCCAATAGAATTTCCCAGTCAAAAGTCCATTCATTTTTAAATTGCCAGGTCTAAAACATACCACTTTAATCAGTCAGTACTCAAGAGGCGGAGCTTTGCATCAGGATTAACACACTGGTTGCTATGCATGGGTTCAGAGCTAAAATAAGCTCTGTGATTGCAGTTCATTGTTGTTTTCGAAACCAACAGTTTAGCTAAATGTAGGCTTTCCATAGAACTATGCAACTACATGGGTTTGAACAACAACGAAAAGATTCATCATAAACAAATAAATGCACATAGCATTTACTGACCTAATTCTAAAGCAATGGTCTTTTGGAGAGGATTATCTGACACTCCCTCCCCCCCCCCAATTTTTTTTTCCACCTCCTATAAAAGTCCTGTTTTTGACAGCCATGGTATACGTTTGTTTGTTTATTCTTCATGTTTCTAAACGGCCCATCTCCCTCAAGGAGAGACTTTCGGTGGTTATACTGAACCATAAGGCACAAATCCATATTCTAAATTTTACTCGGAGGCATGAAGAATAGATTTTACTCATAGACCTTGGCTGCTTGCAACTGTTCTTTTCTTTTATGAAGCTGACATCCTCAAAAACCTCTAAGTCATAGTGGCAAGAACCTACCTTGCAGTGATTTTCATTTCAGCCCAAATCTCATTATTCTCCTGGCATAATTACTGTGCTTGCTTTGAAAATGATTTGAGGGGTGGGGGTGGGGAATGCTTTGTGGCCTTACAATTTTCACTCAGAGCATGAAAGCAGTGTGTCTTTAGTCTAACTCTTACAACTCCTGCAGAGCCTGGAAAAAATTAATGAGTAAGAGAGAGATGTTGTCTTCATCTAATGTTTGAAGCAAGTTTATAGAATAGTTTCTGCAGGTGCATAGGTGTAATTGCCACTAATTTGATATACTAAGCACCCAAGTCCTGGATAGTATCTAGATGAGTACTAGGAATTCCCAGAGTTGTAGACTAGGTTGAAAAGTTGGCAGTAACCAACCACTTCCATCCAGTAGTCCAGACACTCCTGGGACCATGGTGGCATGAAGACACCAGGAACCAAGTTCAACCTGGGGAAGATTTTACTTTAGTTCTTTTCTCCTATGACAGTGATGATGAACCTTTTTGGCACCCAGTGCCGAAAAGGGAGCATGCTTGCACTCGTTGGGGCCACAGAAGAGGAGCTTCCCAGGGGACATGCCGTACTGGGAAATAAACTTCTGGTTTTGCATGCACACCGGGCACCTCGTCTTCTGGTCACTGGCACACATTCATGCACGTGCACGCACCAGAAACTGGAAAACCAGCTCTTCCGGTTTCTGCCACTGCCCCACGTGCGAATACCAGCTGTTTGTGCGCGCATGCATGCCAGAAACACAGAAGAGGAGCAGCCGATGCCACACCTACCAGATGACATAGCTCCACATGCCACTTCGGGCACGCGTGCCATAGGTTCGCCATCCTATGATAATAAACATTTTTGCCAAATGTGTATTACCCCATAAAGATTGCCATCCTCTTATCTGGGGCACAAAGAAATTAGTGCTGAGAACTCTAAAATAATATCGAATTATTAGGCCAGTGTTTATCAAACTTGGCAGCTCAACCAAAGGCTGGCTGGGAAGATTCTGTGAGTTGATGTCCACGCATCTTAAAAGTTGCCAAGGTTGAGAAGAACTGTACTGTATCCCATCACTGATCTCTTTCCACATTTCAAAATAAAAGTAAAATCAATATACAGTACATGCCACTTGGATTCCTTCCTCCATCCATTATTCCTCCAAGTTTCCCACAATGGAATCTTTTTGTTTTTGGCGCTATCAAAAAAAGATAATGTGGGATACATATGTTGGGGGCCATCTCCTAATACCTTTGATCCACCTTGTTATTCCAACCTGTCACATGTGTTTATAAAAAGAATTTTTTACTACAGGTTCTGTGGGCGTGGCTTGGTGGGTATGGCTTGGTGGCAGGGAAAGGATACTATAAAATCTCCATTCCCTCCCTATCAGCTGGGACTGAGGAGGCAGAGAATAGATGGGGGCGGGGCCAGCCAGAGGTGGCATTTACCGGTTCTCTGAGCTACTCAAAATTTCCACTACTGATTTTCCAGAACTGGTCAGAACCTGCTGAATACCGCCTCTGTTCTGGACAGAATATTTTGATTTACAGTTTCTGGTTATAAAAAACTATCACTCACCACAGACATCCATTCCTTTCACAAAATGTATTTTGAGAGTTTATTTTTCAGCTTTTCTTCAGCAACATGCTTGATTTAAATATCCTCTGAAGGGAATGCCTAAAAAATGTTTACGCTTTTGTTACTAACATACTTTTCTGGTCTCGGGCTTCCCACAGACATGTTTTCGCCCACTAGGAGCAGAAAATGCCACACAAGATATTTCTTTTGTTCTGGTCCAACTAGGCTGTTTATTTATTTTACAACTCTTCCTATTTTTATTTTTTATTTTGTTTTTTTGCAGAGAGCTCTGCTGTGCCCATTTCTGAGATCATTGCTGTTGAGGAGAAAGAAAGGGAAACGAAACAATCTCGTCCTGGAAAATGGCAGAAAATGTCAAAGCCTCATGCATTCACCGGTAAAAAAACCAACAACAATCATGTTTTAGTGCAAATAGTTTTAAAATTATTAACATGCTGGGTTTGGATAATACATGGAACCAAACAAGCTGCATTCGCATAACTTCTTGAGCTACACAGACACACACACACACAGAAAGAGAGACAGAGGAGAGAAAGAGAGAGAGAGAGAGAGAGAGAGAGAGAGAGAGAGAGAGAGAGAGAGAGAGAGAGAGAGAGAGAGAGAGAGAGAAGAAAATTATCTTGATGAAACTGAATGTTCCTCTTCTGCAGTAGCTACCATTGTGACTGCCTTATCAAGAGGTTACAAGCCATTTGAACTAAGTTATTACTTGACAGAAGATCTGAATTCATTCAACCTTTCCTCCACATTTGCATCCAAAATTATTTCTATGCAGAAATCCTTCTTTGCAGAAAGGAGATTATTAAGATGTCTTTTAAAGACAAATCTTTTTTTTTTCATTTTCATAGTTCATCTCTTGCTATTTGGCTCCTTGAACTTCGAATTTCTGTCATGCTGCGTGTTCCGTTTTCAAGACTTTCGTAAATGCTGCAGAGTTAAATTTGCCTGACTTTTATAGTTTGTACATGATATACAATGAACTCTCTTTTTATGATCCTTAATCCCTTAATATGAGGGACGCAGTGGCTCAGTGGCTAAGACACTGAGCTTGTCGATCAGAAAGGTTGGCAGACAGCAGTTCGAATCCTGAGCGCCACATAACGGAGTGAGCTCCCTTTACTTGTCCCAGCTTCTGCCAACCAAGCAGTTCAAAAGCATGTAAAAATGCAAGCACAAAAATAGGAACCACCTTTGATGGGAAGGTAACAGCGTTCCATACACCTTCAGCTGGCTGTTCGGCTTTGAAATGGAGATGAGCACTGCCCCCTAGAGTGGGGAACGACTAGCACATATGTGCGAGGGGAACCTTTACCTTTGCCTAATCCCTTAATTTGGGGTAGAGTCGGGGCAACTGGATGGAGCTGAGCATTTATTGGCTGGGTGTCCTTCCTGATGCTTATGCGAGTTAATTGAATTCTCAACCTTCTGAGTGAGAGTCAAAAGTTTTCACCACGTCGCTCATTTGCATGATATCTAATGATAATCAAATATTCTGCATTGATGATATAAACTGTCCAACATAGACAACTAAATGAAAGAATAAACCTAAATGCCCAAATTGTCACGGTTTTCTTTTCTCTGCACATTGAAAACTCGCATGCATGACTATCTGTAACAAATAGTTTTCTTAAGCAGTGAAAAATTCTTTTTTAAAAAGTGACCTTTTTTGACAGATTTAAAAACACCGTCTTCTTGCTTCGTACAATGACTTTTTAATTGGAAAACCTCAAACAATTTCTGTGGTTTTCCATATCACAAAAAGTTTTTGTAGGTAACTGAATTTTTTTGGGGGGGGGGGGGGTTCAGTACCACTACTGTGTTTTCTCGAAAATAAGACGGGGTCTTATTTTCTTTTGACCCCTGAAATAAGTGCTTGGCCTTATTTTCAGGGAGGTCTTATTATTTTTGAGGTGCAGGAGGCGGGAAGTGTGATCATGCATGGCTGTGCTGTGTTGCAATATTTTCTGGGACGGTTTATTTTCAGGGGAGAGCTTAGTTTAGCGCATGCGCTCAAAAGCCCAATTGAGCTTATTATCCGGGGCGGATTTATTTTCTGCCAAACAGTGTCCTTTTTGGTGCATATTTCTAGCCATTCATAAATTCAGTGGAAATTAGGAGGGCAGGGGGCAGGGAAGGAGCAGAATTCCCAGTCTTTTGCTCCAAGATGGGCAAATATTTTATACCAGTGCAAATAAATTTAGTCCAGCTAAGATTTCCTGACATTGGAAAAAGACACTCTCTCAAAGATTGGCAAGGAGTCACCTGATGATGAATTCCTTGCCCGCCTGGTTGGCAGCTTTTTCTTTTTCTCGGGATCTGTGACCTTAAATAACCATTGGACATGAACTTCTTTCAGAATTCTCAAGCATTGTGTAAATGCTACCTGTTGTTATATTTGTAGAGCAATGTTGCTTGTATGGAACTGTGATTCTCTTTTTATTGGTGTATATGTATCTTTTGCAGTGTATTACATAAAGAGGGCACGGCATCACCGCTGGCGGTGCAGCGAAGTGACTTTCTGGTGCATTGACGAACATCTGTGTAATCAATGGATATGTACACTGAAAGAACTACTTGATTTACAGAGTATGTTGCAGATAAAGAATGCCATTCCTTTGTTGTTGTTTTTTCCTCAGGACATAACCACATTCTGAGAAGGGTGAAAAATTGAAGCCAGTAATGATGGGAGCTTTTATAAATAGCACTTAGACTTATATACCACTTCACAGTGTTTTACAGCCCTGTCTAAGAGGTTTACAGAGTCAGCATATTGACCCCAACAATCTGGGTCCTCATTTTACCCACCTCGGAAGAATGGAGCCACGGTGGTGCAATGGTTAAAATGTAGCACTGCAGGCTACTTCGGCTGACTGCCAGCTGCCTGCAATTTGGCAGTTCGAATCTCACCAGGCTCAAGGTTGACTCAGCCTTCCATCCTTCCGAGGTGGGTAAAATGAGGACCCCGATTGTTGGGGGCAATAGGCTGACCCTGTAAACCGCTTAGAGAGGGCTGTAAAAGCACTGTGAAACGGTATATAAGTCTAAGTGCTACTGCTATTGCTAGGGAAGGCTGAGTCAACCTTGAACCAGTGAGACTCAAACTGCCAAACTGCTGGCAGTTGGCAGTCAGCAGAATAACCACTGCGCCATCACGGCTCACTTACACTGTTATTGCCTACATTTTGAATAAGATGGGAAATTGCAGGAGTGCAAGCAGATCCTTCTATTTCAAGCAGCAGAAGGGCCTCCTTGTCTTTACACTAGCTGAGGTGTATTTAGTTGGAATATATGAAGACACCTGATCAATTCTCCAGCTATTGACATCATGGAGAATACAACTCTTAACAAGGTCTCATCTATTTTCTAGGCAGGCTAATGAGCTTAAATAACATTTGAATGCTGGAAGAAATGTCTTTAGAATGAGAACACTTCAATAATGGAACTCAATTATTGGCCAGCTCCCCCTCTGGAAATCTTTCAGTGATGGCTGGGAAATCCTGAGTCAAAATGGCTTCAGATATGAGGATTTGTAGTTCAGCAATTTCTAGAGCAGCTAAAGGGAAAGTAATCTCACGGCCCGCTTTCTCTCTTTCGTATTGGCAGCCTCCAGACCAAAGCACTTGCTTGTATATATTAATCCATACAGTGGGAAATCGCAAGGAGAAAAAATATACCAACAAAAAGTGGCTCCGTTGTTTAGTCTCGCTTCCATCTCTACTGATGTTATAGGTGAGTTTCTCGTTTGAGTTTCCTGATCCTGCTAAATAACTGCCTTGAATTGCAGCATTATAGTTTCCTCATACAGCAGATTTCCCCAATTTGGTGCCCTCCAGAAATATTGAAGAAATTGAGTATGCCTTAAAGCACTTATAATAGACTAAGTTTGAAAAAGTTACTTTTCGAATAGTCTGCCAGGTGGGGTTATCGAAACTCCAAGGTGCTTGTTTACATAAGGAGAATTCCAATCAAAACTGTGTCACTTATCTGGAGACTCCCATGCCGACATATTGCTGAATACCGGCCATCATCTAGTCCCATGATAGGGAACCTGTGGTACGCGTGGCCATATCGCCTGGCATGTGCGGCATCGGCCGTTCC
This sequence comes from Thamnophis sirtalis, assembly GCF_051295495.1. Taxonomy (NCBI): domain Eukaryota; kingdom Metazoa; phylum Chordata; class Lepidosauria; order Squamata; family Natricidae; genus Thamnophis; species Thamnophis sirtalis. The sequence goes on from NW_028261389.1 coordinate 67,418,237, forward strand.
TCTTCTGGGTTTCTGGCGCACATGGGCACGCAACGATCAGTTGGTCTTCATGCGTGTGGTACTGCTGGAAACTTTCTAAGCTTTCTATTTTCCAGTGTGAGCATGTGTGCCAGCCAGCTGATTGCCACACGAGCATGCGTGCCAGTAACTGGAAGACTAGCTGGCCACTGTACATGTGCGCATTGGAAAGTTCATTTCCCCTCGGCAGCTCCTCTTATGGGTTGTGTCCCACACGAGCATGCACATGTCCTTTTCAGCACTGAATGTTCGCCATCACTGATCTAGGAGGTATATGCAGTGTCCTGATACATATTCAGGTTGCAAGACCATTTTGAGCAGCAATATTACTAAGTAGAAATTTAGCATCTTCCTCTCTTGCTGAGCCACTTTTCATTAAACCCCAATGATTATTATATTGCTGAGAAATGCTTCTAATCTAAACGATTAAGCAAAAGCATTTGCCAGAACGTGAAGTACCTCCCACAAATATAATCTCTCTAGGTAAAATAATTATTTTATTTTCCTGAGCGCTTGCTTGTTTAAGATTCTGCTCATTACCGGCTAAACAAAGGCTGCATTTTCATTCCAGAGGTTTTGCTTTATTCTTTTAAAGAACTTGATTGCCACTTAGCTGTTGATTTTTTTCCAGTGCTTTCTTTTACACAACTGCTTAATACTAGCTTTGTTACATTACTGCCAATGGCTCATTTTCTCCCTCTGAAACAATGGATTTGCCCCAAGAAATTGCAATTGCTAAGTTGACAACTATAGCAAAGATTCTTTTGTACATCTCTCTTATTTGACAGATCAGGGTTGTGTCAACATGGTTTACACAGGCATTGTCTAGTATTTGCTGATGGAGGTGTCTTCACCCCGTTATATAGTTTGATAAATTTATAACTCTTTATATATTTCCTTGTATCACCTACACAAAAAAACTCTAGGAAGTAGGTTGAACTGAGGAAATGTAATTAGTATTAGTCAAAATGTGAATTCCAGGGCTGTGGATAGATTTGAGCCCCATTCTGGTCCCAAATATGCACTTCTGAAACAGATTTGACTGGCCCCAGAGATAAATGAGCTGTCATTAATCCAAGGTCATATATTTGAATGGTGGGTGGGGGGTACCTAAATCTATGAACTAAATAAAATAAAATTTACTGGGTGTCTCCATCCATTTTGATGGATAAAACTCCAGTTTTGAGAGATGTCATGAAGATCTCACCCCCTTCAGAAAGGAACTGGCATAGGTGGACATAGCCATTTAGAAAAGGGGAAACTGGTGAAGCTAGAAGAAACGTTGCTAAAGAAGATAAATATGTACCTTTACAAGTTTTATTTTTGAATTACAAGAACATTTTAGAATATACCAAATCAAATGAAGCAAGGGCTTCAGCCATAAATTTATCAGACTTGGGTTACTGAGTGCCTTTGGCAGAAGTGCATTTTCTATCAGCCGGAGGGGGAAAAATGAACTCAACCAAAACCGTTCTAAGTGAGCCACCAATATTAGTTATATATTTTCAACTTATATACTTTCAAAAATTGTTTCACGAGTGTAGCTGATTTTATCCATATCCTTGTAAAAATATGTCTTAAACTACGACCCCTTTTTTCCCCCCCTCATGTAGTCACCAAACATGCCAATCATGCTAAGGATAACTTACTTGAAATTCCTCTAGAGAAATACGATGGGTAAGTTCTCTTTTTTCTCACATTTTTCCCCCTTTGGCTTTGAAGAATCATACAGATGGTCTATTTGCTATTTGTTACCAAGGGATGAACTGAGAGCTTCTGGATGGGGGAAGTGGGATGTAAATTAAAAAAAAGCACAGTATTTTTCGGACTATAAGACGCACCGGTGTATAAGACACACCAAGATTTTGAAGAGGTAAGTAAGAAAAAAAAGTTTTTGTCCTCCTCGGCCCCCAGGAACACTCTGCAGGCTTTAGCAATGTTGGGGGGAGGCAAAGACACCCCCATTTTTGCAAAAACCAGCTCATTTTTCACCCATATTTTTTTTTTTGCAAAAATTGGGGCATTTCCCCCTTCTCCGAGGATACTGAAGCCTGCAGAGTGCTTCTGGGGGCTGGAGGAAGGGAAAAACACCTCAGTTTTTGTGAAAAACTGCCCATTTTTCACCCATTTTTTGCAAAAACGGGGGCATTTCCCTCTTCCCCGAGCCCTATTGAAGCCCGCAGAGTGCTTCTGGGGGCTGGAGGAAGGGAAAAACACCTCAGTTGGGCTTCAGGAGGCCAAAAATGGCTGTATTCGGTGTATAAGATGCACCAATATTTCCGTGCTCTTTTCCGGGGGGTGGGGTAGGGGGTGGGAAGGTGCATCTTATACTCCGAAAAATACGGTATCAACTGCATGATTGATGCCTCATCCTTTTTTTAACATGTAAGGCTTTGATCATGCAGTTATGATTACCTTTTTGACTTCTTTGACACACACACACACACACACACCCTTCCAAGGATGCTCCCGGATGAACCATTTTGTAAATCATTTCTCGTTTTCGATTTTCAGACTGCTTTTCTTGGGCGTCACTGTTTCTGAATTTATCTGTTTTTCCAAGCTTATGTTTACCTTACCTTCTCTGTCTGCATTCATAAATCTAAATCAAAAGAATCCGGTTCCCTTTATCTGCTTAATGTAACACTACATTTCATGCTCTGTAGATGGAGCTGGGTTTATAGTCCGCTGAAAGCTGGCGGTTTTCACACGTGTCTGCTCAGTGTCTTCATAAGTGGACAGGGGAACCTAGCACCTTTCCAGTTTGTTAAAATACCGTAAAGGCAAAAACTCTGTCAGGTAGGGTCATACAAATTAAATAAAAAAATCAGTGTTAGGAAAGTTAAGGACATGTTGACAAATTTTAAAACAAATACACTTGCTTATATCTATATATGCATATGTGACATGCACATACAGGGACATTAAGTGTTTTTTATCAGGGTAACCTGGTCTACCCAAATATGGGACCGAGCATACTGCTTCTGCTTAAAAACACTTAATCCCCTGGTATAGCCGACAAAGCTAGGCAAGCCCATGGCTTAGAGGTTAATACATCTACCTAATATGCAAGTAGCTTGGTTCGAATCACAGAAGGGTATGATACAGGCACACTAGACGCGCCCGCCCGCGCGCACACACACACACAAACACACACAGACACTAAGTCAAGCCTCTTTAAAACTCCAAACCTCACAAAACATGGCAATATATAAACTTCATAAATAAATACATAGTGAGCTGGACTTCCAATGGCCACTTACATGTTGTTTGCATTTACACAAATGCCTAGCCTTTTCTGGGATAGCATCTCGATTTTGCAGTGCAGCTGTACAATTTGGCCTTGCCAAAGAAAACTTGGATGTGTTCTCATGGACATCTGGCTTGAAGCTTATTATTATTTGGAATGTTATCTGAAAGGCAAACAGGGGAAGTTGAAAACTAGTCATTTCCCAAAGAAAAGTGATAACGTACAAGGCAGGGGTGGGTTCTAGCCAGCATTACTGCCGGTTCGCTCGTGTGCGCACTTCTTGTGCACTGCGAGTGCATGCGCAGTTCAATAGAAATTGTTCTGTGCATGCACATAACTCCAAAACAAGATGGCAGCAGCAACTACGGTGACCTGGAAACCGATTCGGAGGCGTGGCCATCCTGAGTCGCTGCCAGCATACCACTACCGGTTCAGTTGAACCGGGCCGAACCGGGAGGAACCCACCTCTGATGCAAGGCAAAAGTAACTGAATCTCTTTATGTGTTTCCATGAGAAACAACATTTACATTTCACATCAGACAAACAACTGACATTTAGAAACATACTCAGAGGCCAGGGGTGTCAAACTCGTGGCCCGGTTGTATCATACGCTGGCCACGCCCACTCCCAGTTTAGTGAAGGGGGGAAAGTTGCGATACGTCACGTGATGACATCTGTCACCATGAGTTTGACACCTCTGTCGCGGGCAAAAGATACAAATTCACACTAGAGAAAACCATACGGCACGAGCCTACATGACATATCCAAAGTAACCCACCAACGTGTTAACTCTCGCCGTGTGCATATTAACAAGCAAAATCCATAAGCTACTTCCTTCTGTTTCCAGAACGTGTCCCCTGTCCCCGCCCCAAGTCCTCCTTTCTTTTTCCATGCAGCTTAGTTTGAAAGTAGCTCTTCACACTATTTATTTCTAAAAATGGCTACTAGCCCTGTATGAGGGCCAAAGCATTCTTGGTGACAAAGAAGGAGGCCAATGCACCACCCCAAGTGGCTGGCAATTGGCCACCATATAGATTTAATATTTATATAGTTTGTCACACAGCCAGAGGTTCAGACTGGAGTTAGCATTTTTAACCCTTATGAGTTCTTCTCAAGGAGCTGGGATAGGCAGATGTGGGTGTTTGATGGTATTAAAGACATTGTCGCAGGATAGAAGCATTTCCAAGTAAAGCTGCCAAATTTCCAACTGGGAAATGTATATTTATATTTCTTTACAGAGTGACAAGCACCTCCCATAGATGTTCATGCAAAAAAAAAATGTAGCACTATTAGAAAAGCTAGATTTTCTTCCAGCTAAACACAACCCACATAGCTTTCTGTCTCTTGTCGCAATAGGCTAGGGCAAATTACAGACCTGTTGGAGAATTAAGCAGTCTGCAACGAAATCATATATTAGTTTTGGTTTAAAGGAGAGAGCAGTCTGTGCTAACTTCATACAGTTTCGGCTCAATCTGTCAGCATAGCATTCCTTTAGCAGTTTTGCAAATGACAACTGCTCCACTGTTGCGTGTTTTACTTTTCTCTCTCTCTCTAATTGATGGAAATGTTCTTTGCCTGCCAAGCATACATCCCTATCATTATTAAAAAAAAAAAAAAAAGCTTTGAAGACATTTTATGCTGTATTGATTTTCATTATACCTCTAACAAGGTCAAGGCTTTGCCCCAATTGGATTAAAATGGCAGAGCCTATGCGTTGCTTTCACAGAGAAATACAGAACAAATTCCATCATGAAGTCATTAAATAGGCTAACAGGATTTGTTTGTAAAAAAAAAGACACTGACACATAAACACCTGTGCCTTGGCCAAAGATTATATTTACTCCTGTGCAAGTCTCTCCTGAATGAATGGGAAAGCTCTTCTCATTTATTCCAGCGCAATTTGCATAGCCAAGCATCAAACAAGATTGGACTGGGTTTAAAAAGCAAGTTCCCATCCTTTACTCCATTGGTTCACCTGAGTAAAGATGACGACTCAGGAAAGCAAATGCCGTTTCCCACAAATTCATGGTACAACCCCACTTTGCACTGAAGCTCGCTGATAAAATATGTTCTGCTTTCCATGGAGCAGTATTATTCCCATGTGTCCAAATTAAGGGATACACCCAATGCTAGCAAATTCTTGGGACGCGGTGGCTAAGGTGCTGAACTTGTCGATCAGAAAGGTCGGCAGTTTGGTGGTTCGGATCCCTAGCGCTGCGTAATGGAGTGAGCTCCCGTTACTTGTCCCAGCTTCTGCCAACCTAGCAGTTCGAAAGCAAATAAAAAATGCAAGTAGAAAAATAGGGACCACTTTGGTGGGAAGGTAACAGCGCTCCGTGTGCCTTCAGCATTTATTCATGCCGGCCACATGACCATGGAGACGTCTTTGGACAGCGCCGGCTCTTCAGCTTTGAAACAGAGATGAGCACCGCCCCCTAGAGTCAGGAATGACTAGCACGTATGTGCGAAGGGAATCTTTATCTTTACCTTTAGCAAATCACTGGAAATTGTTGTTTTTTTAATTACCACTTAAGTGAGAGTCATTAAGGAGCAGTAGCATGAGGGGGAAACCTGATAAATCTTGGGAATATAGAAGAGAGAGCAAGATATTTCAGGGAAGGAACAGACACGTTACAGAAAGGAATGTTGAGTGTAAGGTGGGAAACACAAAGGAGACTCAGAGTAACTCCTCCTTGATTGCCATATTTTTCGGAGTATAAGATGCACCAAGGTTTTGAAGAGGCAAATTTTTAAAAAAAGTTTTTGCACTCTGCAAACCTCCCCAAACACCCAGTTTTTCGTGAAAACTGGCCCATTTTTTGTAAAAAAAATTATATGCATGCATAGCCTTTAGAGCAGTGTTTCTCAACCTTGGCAACTTGAAGATGTCTGGACTTCAACTCTTAGAATTCCCCAGCCAGCATTTGCTGGCTGGGGAATTCTGGGAGTTGAAGTCCAGACATCTTTAAGTTGCCAAGGTTGAGAAACACTGCTTTAGAGGCTTATAGAGTGTTTGAGGGGGGGCAAAATTGAGCAAGAAACAATCCGTTTTTTTCTCATTTCTGCCTTCCTCAGCCCTCCGGAGCTCTCTGAACACCTCATACAGGCTCTGCACAACCATTTTGGTGAAGGGGGCGGGGTTTCAGGAGGCAAAAAATGCTATATTCAGTGTATAAAACGCACCCAGATTTTCAGTCTCTTTTTTGAGGGAAAAGGTGTGTCTTATACTCCAAAAAATACGGTACATACTTCTATGTGTGCATGTTGAGTCAGTGCTGACTCCTGGCAACTCCCTAGACAGGTTTTCCAAAGGTTTTTGGAAGTGGTTTGCCATTGCCTTCTACTTAAGGCTGAAGGAGAAGAACTGGGTCACTGCCACCACATACCAAGCTTAAGTACTCTTGGTGTAAGTTATGTGGAAGAATTACTTTCGTAATTCCTGCAAAATACATGCTACTACTACTTCCTTCTTGGAAGCACTGTGGTGAAAGAATTAACTGGTGACATCACTGTTGCTCAGGTTGCGACTCTTTTCATGTTCCCATTAATGAGCCCACTGAAATGATACCTAATTATCTACTCACGCTCGCATGCTTTCGAACTGCTAGGTGAGCAGGTGGAGCAAATGACAGGACACAAAGAAGCACTTGGCCTTGAAGAAAGTGTCAACCCAGTATCCTAACTATATGAGTCGTCATCTTCCTTTTTGCAAGATATATTACTCTATCAGAAATAAACATTCTTCATTAAATCCAAGTGATTCTGAGTTGGCCAGTCTTGAAGGGCTCCACAAACAGTTCAGATATTGGACTAGACGCAGGAAGATCTGGATCAGAATGGGACAACTCTCCCTGGCTGTCTCTCTCCAGCCAACTCGTTATGGGACAACTCGCCGCAGGACAATTCAACATGAGATAACTCAAGACAAGTGAATTGCAGCGGGCCTTGTCTTGCTTTAGGTTTGAATCTTCTCAAGTTAGAAACCCTTGAGCTTATGGTGATCCAGAGCGTGGAGTCCCAGTGGTCCTTCGGCCAAGTTGTGGAGCAAATGGGGCACACTGAGTAGTTCCTGCACGGATGCAGGCCAAGGACGCAGTGTGTCTATGAGAGGAAGCCTCCTTCCACTGTTTCTTCCTGGAGCGTCCGCTGTAACGACCAGCTGCTCTGCTAACATCTAGGTTATGGTCCTGCACCGCAGGACATCTCACATCCTGGATCCACACAGGGACTGCCAGGCGTACCGCGCTTGCTCCATGGTTTGACCAATGGGCCGCTGGGATTCCACATTCTGGCTCAGCTTAGCCTCAAGGATTTCTAACTTGAGAAGGCTCAAACCTAAAGCAAAACAAGGCCCACTACAATTCACATGTACCTCTCCTGAGTTATCCCACATTGATTTGTCCTGTGGTATGTTGACCAGGAAGGGACGCGGTGGCTCAATGGCTAAGACACTGAGCTTGTCGATCAGAAAGGTCGACAGTTTGAATCCCTAGTGCCACGTAACAGAGTGAGCTCCCGTAACTTGTCCCAGCTTCTGCCAACCTAGCAGTTTGAAAGCACGTAAAAAATGCGAGTAGAAAAATAGGGACCACCTTGGTGGGAAGGTAACAGCATTCCATGCGCCTTTGGCGTTTAGTCATGCTGGCCAGATAACCATGGAGACATTTTCAGACAGCGCTGGCTCTTCGGCTTTGAAACAGAGATGAGCATCGCCCCCTAGAATCAGGAATGACTAGCACATGAATGAGAGGGGAACCTTTACCTTATGATGACCAGGGCGAATCAGCTGTGGCAAGATAGCCAAGGAGAATTGTCCTGGATCCATTCCAAATACCAATCTGCTCTCAGCCACGGAAGCATATTGGATGACTTTTGGGCTCCCCACCCAGAAAGCTGCCCAGACTTGTTGAGAATTGGGCGGCATATAACTTCAATTTATTATTATTACTTCATAGGGGTTGTTATTGTTGTTACAGGAAAAGGTAGGCGGGTGGAATGCTATATACGGCATCTTCTCCTGATCTAAAGGCAGATGTAAATCTAATTAATACATAATGAATCTAACTTCATTTATTTTTAGTTACAGATAGAACTTGGTTAACAATTGCCCTGTTTAGCGATCATCCAAAGTTACAGTGGTTCTGTAAAAGTAATTTCATGACTGGCCCTCACATGACTATCGTAGCATCTCACATTTATGTGATTGCCCCTTGCATGCTTCACAACTGGCATCCAAAAGGTAGAGTTAGCAGAAAAACCAGCAGTAAACTCACAAGTCACAGTGACAGGATGTTGCACTTAGTGGCCGTGGATGATGCACTTATCTAGCATAGGAGAAGTGAGGTCGTAAGTCCATCGCAGCCTTGTGAAATCTCACTTAATGACCACATCACTTAGTGATGGAGCTACCAGTCCCAATTGTGCTTGTTAAATGAGGACTACCTGTATTTGTTTATTTTGCATTAGTTATATCTTAACTTTCAACTTTTGGCACCTCCACAGAACTTCCACAGCAACTCACAATCGCAAATTAAAATCAGCTGCAAGCAAAATGAATTTTGTGTGATCTGATGCTTTTCAACTATGTTGACCTTCAACTCTTATGACCCTCCAGTTGGTTGAGTAACTGTCATCCAATCTGTCCAGTAGATCAGTATTAGGTAACCTGGTGCCTCCAGAAACTTTGGACTGTGTAATTAATAATTCCAAATAATAATTATAATAATTACTTACAATTCCTAGTCCTAAGGAAGTTATAATTAAAACATTTGGAGAGCACAAGCTTGATATTTCCACTCATACATTATAATAAGCTAAGCACCAGAATTTAAGAGCCATGGCAGCTACTCAAACCAACTGTAACATAAAGGAAGCATGTCACTGAATGCCAATGAGATGCATGCCTTGGATCTATTGATGCTGATGATCACAATTCACAAATAAGTCCACAAATTGAGCACTTTTCAAATATGTTTATATACGCTGTTATCCTACCATTACATTTCTCAGTGGGCCTCCATCCATGGAATCAACATAACCCTTAAAGCATCCCTATATGAATGCTACTGTCACAGCAGAATCTGCCCATGTGAGATGGTCCCTTGGGAGGACATCTTGTAAGTACCCTGGCCAAGGAGAAGAAGGTTTTCTACGGGTAGGCATATCCAGCTGGGGTAGTAATCGACATATGATCCAGTCATGAGAAAATTGGGGTCTAGCCACAATATCTAATCATAAAAGGCCCAAAGTATCTAGATATGTGGGAAACATCTGTCCATTGAGCTACTCCTTTCACTAAGCTTTCATATTGCCCATGGGAATAGACAGTTGACATGCTTTCCCATCCGCACGTACATCTGGAGTAGCTTTTTGCTATTAGAGATGAATCGTAGAGCCGGAGAGAAGAAAAATAGGTTCTAGTGATTATGAAAGATATGTATTTATGAATGATAAAAATGTGGATAAAATTTACCATTGATAGAACAATACCCCTTTTCCATAGTGGGATGTTAACACAGGAGAGGAGGAGCAAGAAATTATTTTTATATATCCAAAATTATAATAAAAATGAGCCTGTCACAGCCCAATTAATTAAATTATTTTAAATATACATTAAGTAATTGTTTCAAGTAATAATAAACATTCCCCCCTTGGGGAAGGAGACTAATTAGTGAAACATAAAGATAACTTTTTAATAAAATTGTATTATTTTTCACATTGAGTCCTTTGACACATTTATGTATTGACTGTCAGTGTGAGTTTTAATTTGTGTGTTTTCCGGCAGTGTTGTTTGTGTTGGTGGGGACGGAATGTTCAGTGAAGTGATGCATGGTCTAATTGGAAGATCTCAGAAGGATTCGGGCATAGATCAAAATAATCCCAAAGCACAATTAGTCCAATGCTGTCTCAGGATTGGCATAATTCCTGCTGGTAAGAACTGCAACATGGTTAAAGTCTACCATACATTGTTATCATGCATTTACCACTTTGGACCAAAATGGAAAAAGTAATGTTATATACGTGGGACAACATAATGGTTAGCTATCCTATTTCCCTGAAAATAAGACCTCCCTGGATGATAAGCCCAATTGGGCTTTTGAGCACATGCGCTAAAATAAGCCCTCCCCTGAAAATAAGCCCTCCCGGAAAATAAAAATAATATAATATTTACATAAATTAATATTTCTAAATGTTAATTATTATTATATGATTTATGAGTTGTCCTTTCCTGGAATTGTCCATTTTTTACAACTAATTTTAGGCTCTACCACATGACTATTGATAGTATATCCAAACTATGTTTTAGCAGTACAGCACAAAAAAGCTAGGAAAAGCACACAGTATAAAACAATGATGGTGAACCTTTTCCTTTTTTGGCTTTTTGCCAAAAGCGGGAGGAGCACAGGGTGGGTCGTGCACATCCAAAATGCAATGCGTTAACCCCCAGCATGTATATGCACATGAAAGGTGCTCCCCCCTTTTTTACATGCTTTTTTTGCCCTCCCCAGGCTTTAGAGGAGCCTGAGAAGGGTGAACACAGCCTCCCCCCGCCACCTGGAGGCCCTCCAGAGGCTTCAGAAGCTACCCCGAAGCCTCCTCCGGAGCGCAAAAAATCAGCCTACGGGCAAACTGGAAGTTCAGGAACGGACTTCCTGTTTGCTTGTAGAGCCAGTTTTAGTCCTCCAGAGCCTTCAGGGACCTCCAGTAAGGCTTAAACTGGCCCTACGAGCAAATTGGAAGTGACTTCCAGTTTCCTCATAGGGCCTTTTTCATCCTCTAGAGCCTTCAAGGTAGCCTCCGGAAAGCCCCTGAAGGCTCCAGAGGGCTTAAACTGCCCCTATGAGCAAACCAGAAGTTTATTCCTGAAGTTCCGGTTTGCCCGTAGGGCCAGTTTTTTGCACTCAGGAGGCTTCAGAGAAGCTCCTGAAGCCTCTGGGGCTGCGGGGGAAGCTGTTTTTGTCCTCCCCAGGCTCCTATAAAGCCTCTGGAGCCTGGGGAGGGTGAAAAATGGCACGCGCTGGCCAGCTGACCCTCACGTGGCATGACAAATGGCTCCATGTGCCACCTGTGGCCCGCGTTCCATAGGTTCTCCATCCTGGGTGTAGAACATGGTTTCGTTATAAATTGGTGTTCTAAGCTTTTGCTTTAGTTACATTCAATTTAGAGAACAAAAAACATTGTTAATATATAATTGAAAGAAGTGTGCTTATCCTTTGACTAACTCAATTTTTTACTGTTCATTCCTCCAATGCAAACCTTTGGCAGCTCAGTATGAGAGATTATTATACACTTTATAAACATATATATTTATTTAGTCACCAATCACATTCCTATTTGCCTAAATCCTAAACCTCTTTCTATAGGTTGCACAGAATTGCTCAGTTACTCCTAGATGGGGTCAACAGGAAATTCTAAGGGCAACTCACAACAAAATTAAACTTAAGATAAAAACGAATCAAAAGGCCACAATGCAGAGGAAAATCAGCAGGGAGAAGAACCTACCCGCCACAATTTAAAACTATTAAGGAGGATTAAAAAGCTTAGAAACACTTGATTCTTTAGCATAAATTCTTAGCTGCGTATTCTTTCATAGTTAGAGCATTCCCAATTTTGCCATCTGCTATATTGCAGACTGTGTTATGAAGGCTTGTCCTTAGGCACAGGTGAAGAAAAAACTTTAAATTTTGAAGACCTTTAAATCTTGAAAAGAGCATTGGCATGGAAGGGGAAAGCGAACCAGGGCTTAATGCTAGGGCAGTCTATCTGGGCTGCCAAAACCCCGCTCATCCTTGCCAAAAAGAGACTGAGTCTTTTGTATCTTTGATGCCAACTAGCCATTGGCTGGATTTTTGCAGCCAAATATGGCATGCCACCCAGCACTATCTTGGATTAGTGTCAATATCTACATCATTTTCAAGGGAGTATATATTTTTTAATCTCTGACGGCACATATTTTACAATTGAGCACTAGATATCAATGTGATTTCAAGAATATACCTTTCTAAAGGATTGGAAGAAAGACGTTTTTTCCAGAAAATTGATTTGCCCTGCTCTTCATTTTTTGCCTGAAAATATACCTCTGTTGCTTAGAGACCATTGTGAATTATAGTTTCTGTTAGAAGGGGCTAAGTGCTCAAATCAACAGTCAATGCAATTAAACCTATGTGGGCTGACAGCCTGTGCTGTGGCTGTATTCCACTGGAATCAGTTGACTTCTGCCTTGAAGTCTTTCAAGGTTTTCTTGCAAAGGAGTGTTGCATAAAAAGTAACCAAGTATAGTTGGCTCACTTTAACTATGCTTAGTCTATACTTCTTTAAAAAAAACTTGTATTATTTATATTTTAATTTTCTATTTTGACAAATCAAATTTTGGGTTTAAAGTACACATTAAGTATAGTTATTTTGTTCCAGTCTTGGTAAAGAGTACTAGTTTGTTAGCCTTCCCAGTTAAACCAGACAGGAAACACAACTAGATGAGCCAGCTCTACTTCATTGTAAAACTACATTAACAGAATCTTGCAAGTCTGAAAGTACAAATCTCCCACCATCTCCTTAACATACTGAGAAGCTGGTTAGGGTCCCTTCTGAGCCCTTTTCTCTGCTCATTATGCAGCTGAGTACTACGCCCTCTCTTAGGTGACCATTCCATTCTTAGCATTTTTTGTGCCATCTCCCAAGGTCTCTAAACTTTAAAAGTTTACTTTATTGTCATTGCACCTCGTACAACAAAATTAAATGCCACCATAACTATAAAAATAAAACACAAGCACGCATCCTTCGTATTCTATACAATTGAATCGAACCCCCCCCCCCATGATATTGCATTAATATTGCACTATACAGTAGAGTTACTGCCCTGGGATAGAAGCTATTTTTCAGCCTATTTGCCCTTGTTTTTATTATCCTGTACGGTCTGCCAGATGATAATAGTTCAAAAAAAATCCCCACTATGAGATGGATCTTTGAGAATGTTTTGAACTTTCTTAAGGCAGCGGGAGCTATAAAGCTCTTCCAAAGAGGAGAGAGGGCAACCAATGATCCTCTGGGCAATGATGTTGGCCCTCAGATAGCAAGCAATAGTTAGACTTATATACCGCTTCATAGGGCTTTCAGCCCTCTCTAAGCGGTTTACAGAGTCAGCATATTGCCCCCAACAACAATCTGGGTCCTCATTTTACCCACCTCAGAAGGATGGAAGGCTGAGTCGACCTTGAGCCGGTGAGATTTGAACCGCCGAACTGCAGCTAGCAGTCAGCTGAAGTGGCTGCAGTACTGCACTCTAACCACTGCGCCACCTTGACGTTGTCCTATCTGCCTCTGTGCAATTGGCAAACCATACGCAGGTGCAGTAAGTTAAAATACTCTCTATGGTGCAGTGGTAGAAGGTCACCAGCAGTTTTTCATTCAGTTGTTGTTTCCTGAGAAGTCTCAGGTAGTATAATCTCTGCTGGGCCCTTTTGACCAGTGCTGCAATGTGAGTGTCCCAGGTCCGGTCCTCTTTTATGCTAACACCCAGAGACCTAAAACTGGCCACTTGCTCCACTCGGTCTCCATTGATAAGCAAGGGCTGGATGTCTGATCTGTTCCTTCTATAGTCCACTATAAGCTCTCTGGTCTTATTAGTGTTAAGAACCAAATTATTATCTCCACACCACAAAAGCAACCGGTCTCTACACCACCTCATTTCGATAGGCAGCTTAATAGCAGCATAATATGATAGTTCCCAGTAAGCCACACAACTGACCAAACTGAACTCTATGGCAGTGATTGGTAACTTAGTCCTCAGTTAAGATAATTTTGTCCTCGCAATGTTTTTGAATTGCAAACAACATAAAGTTTGCTTATTTTCCAGGTTCGACTGATTGCATATGCTATGCAACAGTTGGCATCAATGATCCAGTAACATCTGCATTACATATCATTGTGGGTAAGTACTAGCTTGCTTTCAGGCTCATTGACACAATTTTAAACGCCCTAGGGAGTTTTATGCCATCGTTACTGCTTTTGGCAAATGAAAAAAAAAATCAAATGAAAATGCTAACCATTAAGATGTCACTAACGCCAGCTGAGGATTTTGCAGAAGCCTTGCTATTCTGCAGAAAATTAATGATAACAGTGTGGCATAGAAGATATGGCAGTTAGATATGATCATGAAAGCATTCTACTGGCAGAAAGTTACATTGACGAACCACTTCACTTTACCACTCAAAAGTGCAGCTAATAGACATCACAATGTTAACATCTATGGCAGCATCAGTGTTATGCATAGCTCATTGAGGTTATTTTTTACCCTTGTATGTGAGCAACTACTAGCTGATTGATAGTTGTACACAACTATCACTACTGCACAATCACTATTCCAGGGATCCTGGTTTGTCAGGATATATTTTCAGGCTATTTGTATTTTCCTCCTTCATTCCATATAGTCCTAAGTAGGACAGAGTGGTCATTATCCCAGTACAGGAGCATCGTAATGATCCTCACTACAACTAGAACATAGAATAACAGGATTGGTGGTCTAGTCAAAACAGACACACACATACACACACACCGCTCAAGCAGGAGACTCTATACCATTCCAGACAAATGGTTGTCCAATCTCTTCTTGAAAAGCTCAGTGATGGAGTACCCATGACTTCTGCAAGCAAGCCATCCCATTGATTAATTGTTCTCACTGTCATGAAATTTCTCCTTAATTTGAGCTTAGATCTTTCTTTGATAATTTTCCATCAATTACTTCTTTCCCTATTCTTAATTGCTTTGGAGAATAAGTCGACCCCACTGCTCTATGACAGCTCCTCAAGTTCCGGAAGACTGTGTCACCCTAGTTCTTTTCTTGGCTAGACTAGACATACATACCTAGTTCCCACAACTGTTCATCATATGGTTTAGCCTCCATACCCCTTATCATCTTTGTTATTCTTCTCTGCACTCTTTCTAGAGTCTCTGCACCTTTTTGTATCATGGTGACCAGAATTCCATGCAATATAAAGCAGCATGATTATTTCACATGGCCTTGATACTATCCCTTGGTTGATGCAGCCTAGGACTGCATTGGCTTTTTTGGCAGCTGCAGCACACTGCTGAACTCATTCTTAAGTGCTTGTCCAATAAGAAATCCAGGTCCTTCTCACAGGCACTACTGTTGAACCTGATACCACCTCTTTTATACCTGTGCATTTGTTTTTTCTTGAATGAGTGAAACTACAATGGGAAAATGAGTAAAACTAGAATGAATTGTTTTGCTAGAGCATCACAATCAGAGGTGGTATTCAGCAGGTTCTGAACAGTTCTGGAGAACCAGTAGCGGAAATTTTGAGTAGTTCAGAGAACCGGTAATAGCAATAGCAGTTAGACTTATATACCGCTTCATAGGGCTTTCAGCCCTCTCTAAGCGGTTTACAGAGTCAGTATATTGCCCCCAACAACAGTCTGGGTCCTCATTTTACCCACCTTGGAAGGATGGAAGGCTGAGTCAACCCTGAGCCGGTGAGATTTGAACAGCTGAACTGCAGTCAGCTGAAGTAGCCTGCAGTGCTGCATTTAACCACTGCGCCACCTCGGCTCTATAGTGGTAAATACCACTTCTGACTGGCCCCGCCCCCATCTAGTCTCTGCCTCCCGAGTCACAGCTGATTGGGAGGGAATGGGGATTTTGCATAATCCTTCCCCTGCCCCACCCACCAAGCCACCACCACCAAGCCACACCCACAAACATTTTTAGTAAAAAAAATTGAATCCCACCACTGATCACAAGAGTCATAATAGCAGACACTTAGCTTTTTAACTAAGTAATTATTATTTAACACATCTTCAGGATTTGCATTAGAGTTCCATCTTAACTATTATATCGGGCACTGCAGAACCTTTTATACACATAAAGAGAATGGGTTGTTTTTTTTTTTGGCAATCTTACTTTAAAAATAAGACAATTGTTAATATTTTGTATATTAATATATTTTATGTATTTTAATATAAGACAAGTTTTACAGTGACTGAGTAATGAAATACCTCGTTCATAGGAGATAATCAACCTCTGGATGTTTGTTCAGCACATCGCCATAATACATTTCTGAAATACTGTGTATCACTCCTGGGATATGGCTTTTATGGAGATGTATTGAAAGACAGTGAACAGAAACGCTGGATGGGCCCTGCCAGATATGACATCTCAGGTAACATCTTGTATATCTTCTGCAGTCATCCTTTATGTCGAAGTAGCAATAGCACTTAGACTTCTACACTGCTTCACAGTGCTTTACATCCCTCTCTAAATGGTTTACAGAGTCAGCCTCTTGGCCTGCAACAATCTGGGTCCTCATTTTACCAACCTTAGAAGGTTGAGTCAACCTTGAACCTGGTGAGATTTGAACGGCTAAATTGCAGTCAGTCAGCAGAAGTAGCCTGCAGTACTGCACTCTAACTGCTGCACCACCCCCGGCTCAAGTAGCTAAAAGATTTTCCCTCTGCCATTTTTTAAAAATACCTTCTATTAAAATTGCAGTACATTTAATTAAATCATTGTTCTAATGTTATTTTGTGTTTAATGATTTGAACTAGAATTGTAGAGACTTTGATATAAAGCTCTCCTGCAGTTGTAGAAAATTACTAGTTGACATTGAATAATCCACCTTCTTAACACAGCAATAGCTTTTAGACTTATACAGTATACTGCCCCCATAGTGCTTTACAGCACTTTCTGGGCAGTTTACCATGTCAACATAGTGCCCCCCCCCCATAATTCTGGGTCCTCATGTTACCAACTTCAGAAGGATAGAAGGCTGAGTCAACCTTGAGCCAGTCAGGATCAAACTCCTGACAATGGGCAGAGTTAGCCTGCAATGCTACTTTCTAATCACTGTGCTAGTTTGCTTCCTTCCTACCCTACTTCTTTTCAACTAGTTGAAAAGTAGATTATCAATCTGCTAGTAAATAATTTATCTCCCACTGTAATCTTATTGGGAAGAAAAATGAATCATTTATACCACCTTGGAGAAAAAATGAGACATAAATCTTAACAATTTTGAACTTTTTTTTCTTTATCCCTCTTTTCCTTCAGGAGCTCTGAGTAGTAACCCTAGCACAATTCCTCCCTCCCCCCCCCCCCAATAACCTTGTCAGATTTCTCTAATGGAGGGTTGACTGGAGCCTGGATTTAGGTTTAAAGTTTTCTGTACTAAACCCAGCCATTTGTGACTTAAGCAGTGAATGTTAGTTTGTCAGTTTGATGCAGATCATCCATAGCTCTAGGCTACACAGTTTTGTTTTTAGTTTACCATATTTTGTGAATCTAGTCGATGCATTAACAAGCCATAGTTTATTTCTTAGAATAATGCAGTGGTGGGTTTCAAACATTTTTCGAACCTACTCTGTGAGTGTGGCCTCCTTTGTGGGAGTGGCTTGCCGGCCATGTGTTTTCTTTCCCCCCCCCCTCTCTCTCTCCTTCCTTTTGTCTCTCTGTCCCTTTTTCCTTTTTTTCTTTCTCATCTCTCACTTTTTCTTTCTTTTTTCTTTCTTTCTTTATTTCTTCCTTTCTTTCTCTTTCTCTCTCTGTGTGAGTCTGTGTGTGTGTGTGTGTGTCAGTGGTGGGTTTCAAAATTTTTGGGAACCTCTTCTGTAGGTGTGGCCTGCTTTTCGGGTCCACTGGTGGAACCTCTTCTAACCGGTTCGGTAGATTTGATGAACCGGTTCTACCGAACTGGTGCGAACTGGTAGGAACCCACCTCTGGAATAATGCCTGCACTCAACAATCTAGTTAAGCAAATCATAAGTTGATGTGTTCTATGATTGGTAGTAGTCGATCAGATCACTCCTCTGTTGCACTTGATATCCATTCTACATCCGAGTAATCAGGGTGTGGAAGATATGGCTGGCATTGCTTCCTGAATCATTGAATCTCCCCCCAAAAATCAAAAGAGCATAAAGGAGATTTATTAAGAAAAAAAGGGATAAGTATGGCTGTAGAGCCGGGGTGTCAAACTCAATTTCATTGAGTGCTGCATCAGGGTTGTATCTGACCTCGGGGACTGGGGGGGGGGGGGGGGCGTGACCATCTCAATGTCACTCATTGAGGCTCCGTTTTCAGCCGCGATGGCCCCTTCCAGCCCTCTGCCAGTGAAAATGGAACCCTCCCGAGCTTCATTTTCACTGGCAGAGGCACTGCAGGCTGGTCTTTTGCTGTTTCCAGGGGGGCCTTGAGTTTGACACCCCTGCTCTAGAAAAAGACTCTCCACGGAAAAGCATCCAGTGGACAACCCACACTATCCCTGAGTGCAGAGGTGGGAATTTAATCCCCAAACAGTGGCCTTTATGTAAAGAGGGGAACGCTGCTCAGTGGCTAAGATACTGAGCTTGTGGATCAGAAGATTGGCAGTTCAGCGGTTTGAATCCCTAGCACTGCATAACAGAGTAAGCTGGTGTTACTTGTTCCAGCTTCTGCCAACTTAGCAGTTCGAAAGCACGTGAAAAATGCAAATAGAAAAATAGGGACCACCTTTGGTGGGAAGGTAACAGCGTTCTGTGAACTTTTGGTGTTGAGTCATGCCGGCCACATGACCACGGAGACGTTTTGGGACAGCACTGGCTCTTCAGCTTTGAAACGGAGATGAGCACCGCCCCCTAGAGTTGGGAATGACTGGCATGCATCTGCGGGGGAACTTTTATCTTATGTAAAGAGAACATGTAGACAATGCCAAGAGGTTGCATATAAAAAAGTGCTTATTTGGGACACAGAGCAAGTTGTAGGAAACATCCACAGAATAATAATCATTCTCTTCCAACTCTATGGGAGAATAGGTAGAAGAAAAAGCAAGAATTAATGATTTCTTCCATTTTCTCCCTCCCTTTCCAAGGTTTCAAGACTTTCGTCTCCCATCATTACTATGAGGGAACCGTGTCTCTACTACCAGCAGCCCATGCGGTGGGTTCTCCAAGAGATAAGAAACCCTGCAGAACTGGGTAGGCTAAATCACTCGATTCACCTCAAATGCCTGTTGAGTAGAAAGACTGGAATACATTTGCTAATTTGGCTAAATTTTAATAATGTAAAAAAAAAAAGAAGAAGTTGAGTTAATCACGTTGAGAATTCACAAAGGCGATTCTAAATCATCAGAAATTTTCTGCTTCTCTAAATTACATTTGAAATGCTAAATGAATGGTGTTAGATACAGATGCAGCAAAATGAATGGTGTTAGATACAGATACAGATTAAGAGAGTTGGAAAGGACCTTGTAGGTCATTTAGTCCAACCCCTGGACCCAAGCAGACCCTACACCATTTTTGAATCCATTATGTCTGCAGAGGTATGTGTGTGTTTGTGTGTGTGTGTGTCCGTGCGTGCGTGCGTGTGTGTGTGTGTGTCAGAGGTCGGTTGCTCCCGATTCAGCCAAACCGAACTGGCAGCAACCCAGGCTCGCCACACACCCCGAACCAGTTCCCTGGTCACTTCTACCATTGCTGGCATGCTTCTGCACATGCGCAGAACAAATTACAGTCAACTGCGCATGCGTGAGCAAAGCATGTGCAAAGCGAACCGGTACCAACAGGTACAGGAATCCACCCCCTGTGTGTGTCTGGGTGTGCGCGCTCGCGTGTGCACTACTAAAACTTTCATGCTTGTCTGTGTGTAACCATTAACTGGGCAAAAGAGTGCATCTTAGAGCAAAATATTTTGAACCAAGGTGGAGTAACTTACGGAGTGCATTCTATAAGTTCGGAACTCCATGACTCCTGTGGAACTGAACTTCAGAAATTTTTATAAAACATTTTATAACGTAAAAATTATCGCAAAACTTTTTCTGACATAATACGGAACATTGTCTCTGACTCCTAACTGACTGTGGTATACAATTCGACATGGGCTCTTTTCAAGACTGATGCAAGTCTGAATATCTCCCTGAATTTTTAACAGCTTTTCCAACGAAGGCAGTGCAGCAGAAGCTCTGCCATGGTTGAAGCTGGTAAGGAAATAGCTGTGAAAGAAAAACTCAGCGAGTCACGGGATGTCCTGTTGATTAATTACATCAAATTTTTAAAAAATTAATTAAACATTAAATTAATTTTCCAATACCTGAGTTATATTTCCAACACTGAAGTTGTTACCTTTGTTCCTTAGGTGCCGGGTTTGCAAGCAAAGTAAACTCCAGCTGGAGAAAGATCAGAAGAAGACAGAAAAGGAGATTAAAAGTAACTATACTTTTTGGAACC
Organism: Thamnophis sirtalis; assembly: GCF_051295495.1. Lineage (NCBI taxonomy): Eukaryota > Metazoa > Chordata > Lepidosauria > Squamata > Natricidae > Thamnophis > Thamnophis sirtalis. Next base: position 67,438,710 of record NW_028261389.1, read on the forward strand.
TTGTTTGTTAATGGTTAAATTGGCTCAGTTAGTTTCTAATACCTTTTTTTTGGATGACGAGTATAAAGACAGATTCCGTGCCAGAACAAGAAAAGAAGGAAAATTCCAAGGAGTTCATGACACGACAGGCTTTGTTCATATTTATCTTGTTTATAAAGTCTCATGATCATTCATTACAAATGCTGATTTATAGCAGACTCTGCAGTTGGTACAGTTTGTGAAACTACAGCAAATGCAGTATATTCAATTACCAAATTTGGAGTTAAAGTAAGGTTGAAACCTGTTTTTATTTTTCTTGGTATAAAAGCCACTTTCTGTCCTACTTCTTCGAAGTCCAACTTTTGCTTCCATAGGCTGTCACAAGGGAAACCATTATTTGCACTATTCTTGTGAGGCCTTCATGGCTATTCTACCAAGTACTACCGTGTTTCCCTGAAAATAAAACAGTGACCCGACAAATGTGCGCCCGACAAATGCGCGCCGACAAAACCGCAAAGTCAAAAGCGCGCCCACAAAGGTGCGCCGACAAAATCGCACCCACAAAAGCGCGATTAGGGTTTTTAGGTTAGGGTTAGGGTTATAACATTGTTTTCGCGTCCCAATATGTTGTTTGTTGATGGCGCACTTTTGTCGGTGCGCATTTGTCAACACGCTTTTGTGGGCGTGATTTTGACGTCACAGTTTTGTCGGCGCGCATTTGTCGGTGAACCAATAAAACAGGGCCTTATGGGTCCGATGCAGGATGTGTCTACACTTACAAAAGATCGGAATAGTGCAAGTAATAGTTTCCCCTGTGACAGTCTATGGAAGCAAAAGTTGGACAGGGTCTTAAGCACTTGGCCTTATTTTCAGGGCGGTCTTATATTTTCGGGGAAGTCTTATTATTTTTGAGGTGCAGGCGAGCGTGGTCACCTCATGGCTGCTGCTGTGTTGCAATATTTTCGAGGAGGGCTTATTTTAGCGCGATTGGGCTTATTATCCGGGGAGGTCTTATTTTCGGGGAAATTGGGTAGCCTACGGTGTATTTATTGAGTGCTCGTTCATTTACTGTTGATATTATCAAGTAGATTTCCAGTTTTCAGCTGGGTTCCCAACTCTTCAAGAAACAGCATGATTATGCTTCGCTCCATGCCATCAAATATTTCTGTTCTCAGTTGATGTACAAGAACTAGCCAGACTGATTATTTGTCTCAGTTTAAATTCTATTTCAGGTCCATGCCAACATTGGGGGAAAAAAATCTAATGGAAATGTTTGGGTTACTAAGCTTAAAATGTTAAACATCCCTGAACTAGGGATCGCTACTAGCCCTTGTAAAGCTTCAAATCTTATCTCCTCTGTACATTACCACAACTGGTTGGGAATGCTAAGAAAAACAGTCCAGCCACCTGGACTATACTAGAAGAAAAAGGACAATGCAGGTTGCCTTGAACTCCTGGAAGACAGATTATGGTTATAAAAAGCAGTAAAGAAATAACAAATAATTCTTGACTTACAACCAGTCATTTATCAACATTCACCAATGGTTGAATACTTTATGTCCTGTTAAAGCACCTCCAGGCATTGTAATATGTTGGGCTGGTCCTTCTGGTCACATGACCTCATTCCGGGTGTTTGCCAAACCTATTTGCATTTACAATCTGCCAGCCTAGGATCATCATTTGCAACCTTCTCTGCTGGCTCCCCAAAAAGTCAATGAGGAAATCAGCAGGGAAGATTGTCAATGGAGGGGACATTGGATTTGAGGTCCGTTCTCCTAGCACGGGAGAAGGGACAGGGTGGCTCAGTGGCTAAGACGCTGAGCTTGTCGATCGAAAGATTGGCAGTTTGGCAGTTCGACTCCCTAGTGCCACGTAACAGAGTGAGCTTCTGTTACTTGTCGCAGCTTCTGCCAACACAGCAGTTCGAAAGCACATAAAAAATGCAAGTTGAAAAATAGGGGCCACCTTTGATGGGAAGGCAACAGCGTTCTGTGTGCTTTTGCCGTTTAGTCATGGCGGCCACATGACCACAGAGACTTCTTTGGACAGTGCTGGTTCTTCGGCTTTGAAATGGAGATGAGCACCGCCCCCTAGAGTCAGGAACAACTAGCACTGATGTACAAGGGGAAACTTTACCTTTACCCCCAGCATGCACCAAAGGATTTCCCCTCTTTTCCATACAGAGAGGAGAAATCCTTCCATACATTGGAGGAAGGACCTCAAATCTGGCAAAAAGTGCTAGTGAAGGCCTGCATTCTGGCCTTTCAGAATGGTGGGGTTTGCTAGCAAATTTCCCCTCCAAATTTCTGTTCTTACAGCATGCCAAAGCATTTCCCTTCCAAAATCCCTCAGTGCACTTGAGGAATGGACCTCAAATCTGGCAAAACATTAGCAAACACTATCATTCTTGTGATTGTTCTCCCAGTTGGGCAGGAAGAGGGCCCCAGGCCTCCCAGATATGGTGGGGGGGGCAGGTCCTCTCTCCACCCTATTGTACTTGGGAGGCCTGGTGTTGTGCTTAACAACCTATCATGTTTCTCCAAAAACACAACCCACCTTGAAAAGAAGCCCTATCACATTTTTCAGTGTATGCGATCAAAGTAAGCTCCATCTACAAAATTAGCCCTAATTAAGACCCCAGCCACCCCGGGGTGTACATGGTGGGGCGAGACACACAGGTAAAAAATAAGCTAGGGTAGGGATGGGGGGGGGGTGGAGCTGCCCTACTTACCAGGCCTCGCACACCCCAACACCTGCCTCGTCTTCTTCGGCCACTTGCCACCAGTCGCATGCATCGCCTTTGCCTCCGGTCCGCCTTTAGATGCCTGCCGGAAGGCATTTGCAGCCAATAACAGAGCTCTGTATCGAGCCAGAGTCTATTATTGGCTGCAGAGGGCTTTCCTGAAAGTATCTGAAGGAGAAACGGAGGCCGGGGCAATGCATGTGTGTGGCAGCAAGTGGCCACAGAAGAAGTGGGCCAGCAGCGGGCTCCTGCTGGGTGGGGCTGTCGGTGCCACCCCTGCGAGGTGAGTCAATAATTAGAACCCTCCAAAAAGAAGGCCTAGCAATTTTTTCAGGGTCAAAAGAAAATAAGATCCTGCCTTCTTTTTGGGGAAACATGTTATGTGGTCACTTAACCACTGCAACTGGGAGACCTGAGATTGTTATTGTTGAGCGCAATGGTCATGCGGTGTCTCATTTAACAACTGCTTCACTCAACAACCAAGATTCTGGGCCCAATTATGGTTGTGAGTGGAAGACTACCAGTATGGGGCTTAGTGATTTGTCAGTAATTTTAGAGCTTTTAAGAAGAAATCAGCACAAACATCCCATCCTGGATTCTAGTTAACAGGACACGTGATTCTCTGAAGTCCTGTTTTGCCAGGCACATTGGATTGAATTATGCATTATATTAATGCTGCCTTTAAAAAAAAAATACAAAAATCACTAGATTTATTTTAAAGGAAAAGGATGAGTCACAAAACTCATCTTGCACAGAATCTCAGTGGCTCTTCCTGATTTGTCTGGGAGATGTAAGGTTGGGAAAATTGCCATCCCTTCCTTCACCCTTTATGAAGTCAACAATGTCTTTAAAAATGTCTCAAAATCCAGATGATACCAAGAACAACATGCAAATTAATCTCTTTCAGGGGATGAGGAAGGAGAATGGAAAGTTATTAGAGGGAAGTTTCTAGCCATCAATGCTGTGAACATTAGCTGTGCCTGCCCACGCAGCCCTAAAGGCCTTTCACCAGCTGCTCACCTGGCAGATGGCTCGGCAGACCTCATTCTAGTCCGTAAATGTTCCCGGTTAAACTTTCTAAGATACCTCTTAAGGCATACAAACCAGCATGATCAGGTGCGTATTTTTCGCTCTAGCAGTATGATAGCTTCACCATTGGAACGGAGGAACAATCTGATGTAGATTAACGGTCTTGTGCTGGAACACAAAACAGGACAATTGCATAACTTACAATAAAAAGCTAGACTTTCTGGAACTTGCAGATCAGAGACTGCTTCATCCCATCATCTTCCAGTAAAGTGTCCTGCTCAGAGGGAGGAAAACTAATTGATCGGTTATTTTCACTGATGTCACTTAGTTCTTACCACTCCAAGGATGGCGCTATATTATTGATTCATTCATTCATTCATTCATTTTTTTCTTTCATTCATTCAATTTTTTTATAGCCGATTAACTCAACTAAGTCACCTTGAATAGCTTACAATTCTAAAATTATAAAACAAAACAATAAAACCACCCACAAATAAATAAATACAAACAGCTATGATGAGTAATCAAATAATACCATGTTTCCCTGAAAATAAGACCCTATTTTATTTTATTTTTTTCCAACAAAAAAAGGCACCAAGTCTTATTTTCAGGGGGGATGTCTTCCATTAACTCCCCTCACTTAAGCGCATCGTCCCCGGCCTCTTTTTCACTATTAGAGGCTTTCAGGAATTTCTTCGTCCTGCAAAGCTTTCCTGAAGGCCTCTCTAGCCGATAACACAGCTCCGGATCGATCAAATTATTCTTGATATAACTTGAAGAAAGAATTTTCACAGAGAGCTGTGAAAATAACTACAGACCCCCTCGCATCCTGGATATAAATTGTTTCAACTTCTACCTTCAAAATGACGCTATAGGGCACTGCACACCAGAACAACTAAACACAACAGTTTTTCCCCCGAATGTCATCACTTTGCTAAACAACTAATTCCTACAACACTGTCATATTACCTATTAAGACTGTATTACTATTATTCTTCTCTTCCTTCCTAGTACCTATCTCTTCCCACTATCTTTAAAATTTATATTGTTTTATTTGTTTCCTAGTATGATTTGATTGCTTATTAGTAACCTATGACTATCAGTAAGTGTTGTATCTTATAATTCTTGATGAATGTATTCTATTTTATTTTTCTTTATGTTCACTGAGAGCATATACACCAAAGACAAATTCCTTGTGTGTACAATCACATTTGGCCAATAAGAATTCTATTCTAATCTAACCTAACCTAATTTATTCTTTCTTAACATGGGAACTACCTCTACTGCTTTAGTGGCATTCAACCAGTTTAATGTAGCTCAGGTGAAAATTGTAGCAAATACAAAAAAATCACCTACTTCATTTATAGAAATAGTTTTGTATGCACCATATAGTTTATTCTACAGATAAAGAAAAGGTTGTTTAGAAAATTGAATTTTACAGCAGAGTTTTCAGAATCTAGACTTAGATATGTTTAAACCTATTGAATGTCTGAGTACACTTAACTGTATTTTACATTATAGTGCTGAGTGTCATTTAAACAAAATTTAGTTAAGTGCTATTTAGAACACACACACACACAAAAAACACCTCAAAAGACTGACATGTCTTTTTGCCAATTTCTAAGGCAACAAACGCTGTCATTTTCTTCCTACATTTTCTCTACAGTTTGATTTCAGCTTTGTAGAGGTTTATCGGATTAAAAAGTTTCGTTTCACATCAAAGCATTTTGATGATGGTGACAATGATGACCAGGGTACGCGGAAAAAACACTTTGGACAATTCTGTAGAGACCACCCAGCTTGCTGCTGTCTTTCCCCCAGCAGTACCTGGAACTGTGATGGAGAGACTCTGGATTGTTCAACTATTGAAGTCAAGTGAGTGCCTTTCTTTTTATAAATGAATCTACGAATATAAAGAGATTAGAGTGCAATTCGCACATTAGTCCTTTCCCTAACAGGATTTAAACATTGTCAGAATACTTCCACTAAATATAGAGCTCTAATTTTTTTTTAACATACGCATATCTCTGCACTCCTAAAAAAAGTTTTAATCCTCTCACCTCAACAACGTCAACAGGTTTTATTAAGTAGAACTTTATTAAACACTATTTATTGCCTCCAATAGCAGTTCCCAGGAAGGCAAAATGTTTTCCATGACTAACATGCAGAAAGAAAGGTTAAACCTTTTTTTAAAAAAAAATCATCTTCCCAGCCAGAGTCCTCAGTGCATGATAAAAACAGAATATAATGGTTTGTTCAACTAAACATGGTTCAAGTAATGCTGAATTAGTTCTGTGGAATTCCTCTCTACAGAATCTCGTGATCGTCACTGATGTAAATACCCTGTTCCCCCCCCCAAAATAAGCCCTTCCCTGATTATAAGCTCAATAAGACTTTTGAGCGCATGCACTAAAATTAACCCTTCCCCAAAAATAAGGCCTCCCCTAAAATATTTTAACGCATGCGCAGCCATCCCCACCATTTCCTAGGGGGGAACAATATGCCCCACTTGCCCCACATGTACCTTCCATCCACACGGAATGGCCTCACGGAGGCTGCTACCGCCAACCCTAGCTACCACACCCCTTAGTGGCAGCCACAAAGAGCGGCAAGCCCAGCAACACTAGGCAAGAGTGTGCCAGAAACAGAGACAGAACTTCCAGCCTTCTCTGGGTCAGCTGATCTGCGGGCCGTGGGCTGAGGTTAAGAGGCCTCCTGGACCTCAAAAATAATAAGACCTCCCCAAAAATAAGACCAAGCGCTTACTTCGTGGGCCAAAAGAAAATAAGACCCTGTCATATTTTTGGGGAAACATGATAATGTTGAAAGGGAATTAGATAAATTCACAGAATGCAAGACTAGTAAGAGCTACTGATCTTAAGACTCAGGGTTGGGAGCAACCTGCATCCATGGATTTGGTTAAATAAAACAGTAAGATACATATTATAATTTACAAATTCTAGTCAAAATCCCAAGTAATTCTATAATCTGACTATATCTGAACCCAGCATATATGTTACTTGGAGTAGAGATGCTAGAGACCAATTCAAACAATCTAAAAGGTAATAATAGATACACAGGTATATGTGAAGAGATCTTAATTTTGGCTAGATGGTTTATTTATTATGGCATTTCTCCAAATAAAAAATAAACTAGGAAAAAACACGAAACATAGCTGTACTTGCTATCTCAAACTGCCATTGTGAGCAGCTTCTTAACTGAATAATTGAGAGGATTTTGTTCTTATTAGTGATTGGCAGATTAGAATTGATAGAATTTTATCATGTGAAGATTTTACAATTTCTTACATTTGCAGAGTTCACTGCCAATTAATTAAACTCTTTGCAAGAGGAATAGAAAAGAACCACAAACCTGAATCACCTTACAAGCAACTTACCTGAGCAATTAATTGAAGTCAACATTGCAAGAACATGAAGGAAAAAAGGCAACACACAGACAAGCATTTCTCGCATGTTAATAAATGTTTTTAAATTTTATTTTTCTGGTCAAATTTTAATTCTGGATAGATTTTTTTTTTCAGTTAATGTCTTCAAAGACAGTGGATTATTTTAAATTACTTTGTGCTAGGGAAGTTAAGAAGATTTTTGGCTTATATTTCCTTTCTTTTGTTGTTAATAGATTCTGTTTTCTTGCTCTGTTTCTAAACTGGATGCTCCTTCTCTTAGGTCAAGATAAAAAATCAGATTATTATTAGTATGGTCCGTCACACAGTTAGCCAGATGTTCAGACTGGATTTGCAATTTTTGTCCACCTATCTATTCCTTCCCAAGGGCCTGAGATAGGCAGATGTAGATGTTTGATGGTGTTAGAGCAGTGTTTCTCAACCTTGGCAACTTGAAGATGTCCGGGACTTCAACTCCAGAATTCCCCAGCCAGCGTATGCTGGCTGGGGAATTCTGGGAGTTGAAGTCCGGACATCTTCAAGTTGCCAAGGTTGAGAAACACTGTGTTAGAGGAATTGTCGCACGTTATAAGTTGTTCTGAGCAAAGCTGCCTTTTGCAATTGACTATTGTCTGTTCACAACAGCTCTTTAGTTGATGCTGCCCTTCATTCGTATTGAGTTCTTCCGCTGCTTATTATTATTTATGCTTAGAAATGTAGAGCTAGAGCATGGCTGTGAAACTCACGGCCTGCGAGCCAGATGCGTCATGCGCTGGCCACGCCCACACGCCCGGTTTAGTGAAGCGGGGGGAAACTCTTGCTAAGCCACGTGATGCCGCTGTGACAACATGATTTTGACACTCCTGAGCTAGAGGCACAGTTGTCTTCATCTCCTTCCAGTATAGTATCAAGAATGGATTGGTGAAAGAGAAATGGAAAAATGTACAATTCTCTTGCTCAATTGCCTACATGAAGGTTCATCCATTCATGTGCGTAGAATTCTTTGACAGTTATGGCTAATAGACGAATGGCAAGTTGTTAAAGGCAAGCCTGCAGGTTTGGTACAAATTTTGCCTTTGATGTCAAGAGAGAGGACTATTATCTATGTTTGCCACTTCGAGTTACTTATAAAGTAATAAAGGTGGCATTTTTAAAAAATCAAAAATACATGGTTTTGAATTTTTGGATTATAATGCAAATAATGAGCATAGAGGCTGATGAAACTTTTTATTCTTTTAAGGCAATTTTGAATATGATCGTATCCTATCGTTAATCTTGTTTTCTCCTGAAATGACCATATACTCATTCATTGCTCGAGCTAGTTTGCATGAGCAACCTCAGCACACTCCAAATGCACATTCTGGGTTGCAAGTAATAGCAAACATCGTATATATATATTATGTCATATAATGTATTTCCATATAAAAAATGTATAGTTTAAAGAATCCCCTTGCTTTTCTCCTAAAGCAGTATTTCTGAGCTGTGGTGGCGCAGTGGTTAGAGTGCAGTACTGCAAGCTACTTCCGCTGATCACCGGCTGCCAGCAGATTGGCAGATCGAATCTCACCAGGCTCAAGGTTGATTCAGCCTTCCATCCTTCCGAGGTCGGTAAAATGAGGGCCCGGATTGTTGGGGGCAAAAGGCTGACTCTGCAAACAGCTTAGAGAGGGCTATAAAGCACTGTAAAGTGGTATATACTGTAAGTCTAAGTCAGTGGTGGGTTTCAAAAAAATTTGGAACCTCTTCTGTAGGTGTGGCCTGCTTTCCAGGTCCGCTGGTGGAACCTCTTCTAACCGGTTCGGTAGATTTGACGAACCTGTTCTAGGTGCGAACTGGTAGGAACCCACCTCTGGTCTAAGTGCTATTGCTAAGTGTTATTGCTATTTCTCAAACCTGGCAATTTTAAGACGTGTAGACCTCACCCAGAATTCGCCCCAGAAACATGTTTTAAAGTTGCCAGGATTGAGAGATACTGTCTTAAAGGATAATGCCCCAAAAGCTTATCTGAAACTGTAGATGATGCAGAAACTAAAATGGGCAGGATAGACGTGTATGGCCCTTTCTTAGAGAAGACTCCCAGAACTTCCATGCTCCTATAATTGGGACAGTTCTGTGTACAGTATCTAGAATGTTTTATCCTGTCTCTTCCTTCATCTTTTTTTCATGGTTCTCTAAATTGCTTCTTCCTCTCCCCTGACATGAATGGAGAAGCAGTTTTTGGATACCAGTCTGTTTTTCTTCCCAATTTTTCTGTGCAATCAATAGAACTGTTTTTTTTAAAAAAAATGGCACTTTGAGCATGCTAACAAGGGAATTCTGGGATATGAAGTCCGCACATCATAAGTTGCCAAGTTTGAGAAACATTGCAATAGAATCAAGGGACAGAATTCATTTGCTGATACATTTTTTTTTTCAGGGATAGCTGAAAATGCAACTTTTTTCATGTAGACTACCATTGTAACTAGACAGAGCTGCCTTGTCACTTTTACCAATTGGTAGGCTACTTAATTTTTAATTTGATATTGTTAAATGTCTTTGGAGCCTATTTAAATAAGCACATATTTATACTGTACAGGAGCTCACTTTTTCCCTGAAAAGAAAAAATAATAATAATCTAGATGTTACCAATTTCAGATTATAGGTGTGTACTCAATTGCATGTTTAAATTAATCCCTTTCAAAATGGCATTTTTTATATCTAGCATATCAAAGAGAAACTTAGATTAATTTCTGAGATGCTAGGTTTCTATGTGCATGCAAAGCAACTTGATCTACATTTCTAGCCTGAATGGTGTAAAGTAAAAACTCCTTGGTTTTGCTGATAAATAAACTGGCCAGAAAGTGTTAATGTATCACCTTCTATATGATTTTGTAATGACCAAACAATATTTAAATGTTTAGACTGCTGATTAAAGAAGTTACTTAATTCATATAGAATTTAAACAGATGGGTTGCTGTATTTATTTTGATACTCTGGATTGGTACATGATATTGTGGAATTACATTGCCACTGTTGTAATCATATGCTCTCTTTGTAAGGGACTCTGTGTTCAAAGAAGAAAAAAGAGGAATTCTCCATAGAGGCTTGCAAAGATAATGAAAATCAATTCATACCCTTTGTAGAAGTTTTGAATATTATTTGGACCAAACTTTTGCTTTGTTCTGTTATCTTAGAACGTGTGTGACTATATATTTTTTATTTGTCTTCTATGTCTGTGCTTTTCTTAAGAATGTTCCATTACACTGTTTCCCCATCCCTCCATTTTCAAGGAAGGAAATCCTGTTGAATTCAGTGGGGGCTGATTTTTATTTAAATGTATAAAATTCATTGTATGAATTGCAGGTATTCCTTGTATTTTATTAGATTTCTATAATATCCAGTTGACATAAATGTATTGGTTGATAATAAGTCACTGCTCCATCATCGTACACATCAATAATGATAAACTACTGTTCAGTGAAGATATTTCTACAATTCTACATAAGCTCTTTCAATAATTTGTGGTATAGCACTTATCTCAATGAAATGTTTCTCATGAACGCTATGCATTAGTTACTTTTCCATGGTCCCCAATCCCAAAATTAACTGCTTGGAAAATGTTCCAGCTGATATCATATTTTGCTGATAGGCACATGACTAGGCAACTAAGTTATTGCCATCAAAAACATTTGTATAACTCATATCTTAATTATGTCATTATTTCTTTTGCCAACTTTGGTTCTACGGTAAAGCCCCAAAGCTTATTTTCCATCCAGTTAAATGAATTAAAAAATATCTCTGTTGGATATTTCTTTGTACCCAATGTAGCTTGACTGGAATTTTACTGAAATGGAGGCCTGGTTTTGGAAACATTTTTGTTCAAATGTACATTCCATAAGTATCCAGATTTTCCATGCATATAGATTCCCAGATATATTTATAACTCTTAGGTTCTAGTTTATGGTCTTCAGAAGGATGATCTATGCTTTCAACATTAATACAGTCTTGACTAAAAGAAAATTGCTCCATTCTCTAACATGTTTTAGAATAGCTTTAATGTTGGTTGGTATCCCATCAATTTTAAAAAAGCTGGACACATGCCAGGGTTGTAGGTTTTTTTGCCAGCCGAAAGCTGAATTGTATAGTAACAAATACTTGCTAGGATATGTTCCAAGAATAGGAACAGATTAAAAAGTATGACTATTTTAAATTTTTAATTATTAAGTTTTGTAACAGAATCAGTAACAATAGAAAAACTCAGTAACCAAGCTACTTAAAGATTGACTTGTAGTAATTTTATAATTATAAGGTTAGCATGAGGTAATCTGCTGAAATAGCTTTCTGGGTTGAGGACACTATTATATTAATAGACAGTTTTAATAAGACTGATCAATATATCTGTCTAGCTGATCAGACCTTATATTATTAGCAATATTCTGTGTCATCCAAAAGCTAATCATAGCTGTAAAAAAAGTGACTTTTCAAAATCAGAAAAGAAATGAGACTATCCAGCATAGTTGTGAAATCATGGTAAATATAGAGATTGGAGTAACAACTCTAGTTCCTCAAATTGTTACAAAGCACAATTCATGCTTCGTATAATGCTTTAAGTATTTCTTATTATAAAGCAAATTCTCTGTATATGGAATGCAATCCTGTGAATGCTGATTTGAGAGTAACCCCATTAAACTTAGCTGGGGGTTGGTGCTTAGTAAATGTACAAATCATATTTTATCTGACTTTTTAAAGCTCAGTTTGAAAGTAGAATCTTATTCTTCTTAATATGTCTCTGTTTAGTAGGAAGCTCCATGTTGCCATGGGGATGAATTTATCAGTCTTGCTGGTTTCAAGATTGAAATGCAACTTTTTGTTTTTAAACTGAAAATATTTCTGGAAATAAAATCATACTGCAGATTTTATGTGTGGTGTTTTTGTATCTATTCAAGTTCTTACTTTATCTCTTACTGTATTGAGCCATGGTGGCGCAGTAGTTAGAGTGCAGTACTGCAGGCTACTTCTGCTGACTGCCTGCAATTTGGCAGTTCAAATCTCACCAGACTCAAGGTTGACTCCACCTTCCATCCTTCTGAGGTGGGTAAAATGAGGACTCACATTGTTGGGGGCAATATGCTGACTTTGCAAACCACTTAGAGGGCTGTAAAGCGGTATATAAGTCTAAGTGCTATTGCTATCTCAATGGCCTTTATTCTACTGCTGGGTTACAATGTTATCTGGCTATCCTTGACAAAGAACTATAGGTAAAGATTCCCCTAGCACATATGTTCCCTACTCTAGGAGGTGATGTTTAGCTCCATTTCAAAGCCAAAGACCTAGTGCTGTCTGAAGATGTCTCCATGGTCATGTGGCTGGCATGACTAAACCCCAAAGGCACACGGAACACTGTTACCTTCCCACCTGGTGTTCCCACACCATGTTTGTTCGCAGTTAGTATTTTTTCTTGAGAGCTCTGAGGTATTTGCAAATCAAAGCAGGCTGGGAGCTGTGCAATCTTATCAGATCTTAGACCAATACAACCAAGCAATAAAAGTGTCAAGTTGTAAACAACCAAATTATAGTGAATTGGTTTACAGCCCATTTGCAGAGGAACAGAGGAGATGTTGGAGTAATCTATCCTTTGTCCATGTGAATAACATTTAAAACATTTAAAAGGTAGGATAACCGCCCTCCAAAAACTATAAAAGATCAATAAAAAGATCAAAATCGCCGCTAGATTCTTCTGTTCTTTAATTTAAATTAGCTTGAATTTTTAGGCGGATTGTTTTTCTCTGAATAATAAAATAATCTTACCAGCTGGAAACACTTTCAACATTCTTTAGGGCTGTCTGCAGTTTCAGTTAGCCTTATGGCTAATCCGGAAGTCACTGGCAAAGGAGGTTATTTTCCAGTTCCCCAGAGACTTTGCGAACGTCTCTGGGACCACTGGATCTCCTCCTACCTTTCACTGTCTCTCCGGGACAACTTGGGTCCAAAAAGGGACCGTCCAAATGCTTCGGAATGGAGGAGTTTCAGGAGTAGCCTGAAAGTCCGTCTTCTCACTGCTAAGCCCCACCTTATATTTATATTTTAAGCACATCAAGAGAAGAAGGAAGGAGAAAAAAAAGAAAGGAAAGAAGGAAGGAGAAATGGAAGGAAGGGAAGGAAGGAACGAAGGAAGGAGAAATGGAAAGATGGAAGAAACAAATGAAAAAGAAAGAAAGAAAGAAAGAAAGAAAGAAAGAAAGAAAGAAAGAAAGAAAGAAAGAAAGAAAGCTCTTGTTCAAAGCTACGATAGGGTTCCATAACATGTTAAGCCAAGTTTTGTAACTAAACTACTGCTGGAAGAAATATCCAGATCCAGGTTCAACCCAGGAGAAAGGTACTAGAAATAAAATGGAGGCTGGAGGCTATTGGAAAGAAAGGTTCCCTTTATTGATGAAGCTGAATTACCAACCACGTGTGATTCTGGGACAGCTGACAAAATGGAGTTCAGAGTGGGTGGGTTTTATACCTTCTGGATTCCTATAGGGTCGTGTAAGGGTCATGGCTGGCTCTACAGACAAAAGGGGAACCAGATAACGTATCGGGGCGACTTTGTTCCATACATTCCTATGGCATTCTTCATTCTGTCCCTGACTCTTCTTCTCATCCACTAATTAATATATCTAAGGTGAGCTATCTGATAGCTCACCTTGGCTAAATTGAAAAAACAAGCAAAGTTGCACCCCATTGGTACCTGGTTGGAGGAACATCAGGGAGTTCCAGAGCAGTAGAGTATATTAGGAAATTTAAATAACATTCCAAAAGAAGACAATGGCAAAACACTTATATACTGCTATCCCAAAAAACCTCATGTGGATGTCCATGAAGTCACCAAGTATGGAAGTTGACTTGAAAGTGGCTTGTCTTATGTTTGAAAATATGAGTATGCATTGATCAATATAGATTTGCAAGACTTTGAACATACGTACGTACGTACACACACACATACACCTACAGTACATACATACCATATTTTTCAGAGTATAAGTCACTCCGAAGTATAAGACGCACCTAGCTTTTGGGGAGGAAAACAAGTGTGTGTGTGGGGGGGGGAATCTGCCTCTGCCTTCCAGCAATTTTCCTCCTTGCAGCAAACAGCAAACAGTACAGACAATATACACTGTTTGTGGTGTTACGTTTCAGACTATACTTGTCCAGATGCTATTAAGATTGATGTGGCTTTCTGGGAGTATACATTAGTCTCTGCTATTTAAAAGAAGATAAAATAGCACTGGGCCTCTTCAGATCAAGCATTTATTTTAAAAAGTTTCTTCATTTTGTTAAGTTGTGTAGAACAATAACAAAGCAGTCTTTAATAAATAAATCTAATAATTTGAACATTCTATAGGCATTTATAGTTATTGACTTACCTCCTTGCAGCAAGCAGCAAACAGCAAACAGTCTGTTTCAGTTTAGCCTGATTAGAAGAAAAAAGAATCTGCCTCTGCCTCCCAGCAATTTGCCTCCTTGCAGCAAACAGCCTGTTTCACTTTCAATTTCAGCATGGGCCTCCCGGTAATCAGCTGTTTCAGGCTGCAGGGTTTGCCATAGCCTATTGCCACCTCCGCAAGCCCCATTTTCCCGGTTGCTGCAAGGAGGTAAATTGCTGGGAGTCCAAAAGTGGGGGCCAGTGGGTGGGCAGGGCTACATTCAGTGCATAAGACACACCGAAATTTTCACCCTCTTTTAGGGGGGAAAGAGGTGGGTCTTATACTCCAAAAATACGATAGATGATGATAGATAGATAGATAGATAGATAGATAGATAGATAGATAGATAGATAGATGATAGATAGATAGATAGATAGATAGATAGATAGATAGATAGATAGATAGATAGATAGATAGATAGAGATAGATGATAGATAGATAGATAGATAGATAGATAGATAGATAGATAGATAGATAGATAGATAGATAGATAGATAGATAGATAGATAGATAGATAGATAGATGCATTTTATTTTATTAATTCCAATTCTGATTCCATTCCCTGTTCCACAGTCTCCATGATTCCATCCACTTTGTAAATTGCGCATATTCACACATTACACTAATTCATTGGCTTGTTGAATGTTCTCAGGGTAGATACAATTGAAAGTAAGAATTGTAAAGATAGAAGTGTGTGCAATGCAATTAGAACTAAACACATTGAATCCAGTGTGGCTTCTTTTAAGTAGGGGGACCATAGATTGAAATTTTAGGTAAGGGAACCATAGATTGAAATCCTCAAGTATGACTACAATTGTAGACTGCCTTGCTAGAAATAGGTTTTGTTCTTTTGGAAATGTGAAACTTATATTACAAATATACTGCTCTGCCAAAAGAAATAGAATAGTCAGGGGAACTAGTTGTTTGCAGGAGTGCTTTAAAATTACTGTACATATATTTTCTCCTTGTTATTAAAATACCACATGAAGTTTAAGATCAATTTCAAATCTATTTGCTAGTCAGCTACATTTATGTCTAATGAGTAACTAAAGTAAAGGCTACAGCATTGCTTGGTAACCACAATTATTCAAATCAGGAGGGAAATGAATGCATAAACATCCATAATTTTGGAGTCTGCCGTGTGGAATGATTTAAAAGCAATATTCAAAGCTAAAGTCTCAGCAAGGCAAATGAAAACCATAATTTCCACAGATATACAGAAATCACAGTACTTCGAGTTTAACAACTCAGCATTTAGAGGAACATATGTTTAGATTGCTTATAATTATTCTCATTAGATGCAGCATGTATTATTGTCTGTATAGATAAATATTCAGCCTTACACAAAAATAATTTACATTTCTCTGGTTTAAATAAAAATTGCATATAATAGGCTGATATATGAAATACTAACTACTACAAGCTAAGTATTCTGCACAAAATCCTACGCTTCAAAAAATAACTCATTGCCCTTTAATTAAAGGAAGTCCATAATTAGATTTAAAAAATGATAATATATTACATATCTGCTTCCTCCCTATTTCCTGTTTTTATATGACATTTTTTGAGGAACAATTTTGGATAATTCAAAAGTCTGCATGCAATTACATGATGGATAGATTGATCTTAACAAATGTATTTGTGTGTAATGTCTAGCACACTCCTGGGAATTCAAAGGGAGAAGGAGAACAATTATAGAAAAGATTCCTTAATCCAGGGTGATGTACAAAAGGGAAATGTACAAAATAAACTCAGAGTAAGCCCGACTTTAACTACACTAGATATAATTGATCAGTGGGTTTAAAAGCAGAGTTCCTAAAGAAGATGCATTTTTGCCAGCTCCTTTTGATACCGTACTCTTCTCCAGGATACAGAGGACACTATGGGATGAGATTTTTTTAAAAAAAATTCAAGATTGCAACTACGACAATGCAATTAAAAGGCCTCCATTGGACTGAGATTTTTGTGCCTCACTTATAAAGAAAATGCAAAGCTTTAGTTGCCTTGTGACTGTCCTCGTCTTGATTTTTTTTAATTTATCTGGAACTGGATATGTCTAGTCTGATGAAGAGAAGGACTCGGGGAGACATGATAGCAGTGTTTCAATATCTCAGGGGATGCCACAAAGAAGAGGGAGTCAAATTATTCTCCAAAGTACCTGAGGACAGGACAAAAAGCAATGGGTGGAAACTAATCAAAGAGAGAAGCAACTTAGAACTGAGGAGAAATTTCCTGACATTTAGAACAATTAACCAGTGAGACAACTTGCCTCCAGAAGTTGTGAATACTCCAACCTTGGACATTTTTAAGAAGATATTATCTGAAATGGTATAGAGTTTCCTGTCTAAGCAAGGGGTTGGACTAGAAGACCTCCAAGGTCCCTTCCAACTATTCTATTCCATTCCATTCTATTTCATCCCATCCTGAAGATACCCCTGCCAAGCAGGAAGTAGAAATTAAACCTCTGTTCTGCATTTGCGCAACAGTCCTAAACAATCACAGTGTAGTACGAGGTTAAAATCACAGGCAGAAGGGACGATCCATTGGAAGATTTATTTTATCTTTCAATTTTTCAAATGTTTTTCCCTCCGGGGAAAAAAAGATTTTTCTTTTTATCTGAAGACAATCTTGAATTGAATGAGCGTGGTGAAAACTGCAGAAGGCATTTTTTAATATAAAGTTCATTTAAACATTTTTACAATAATAAAAGTAAAGAAAGGTATTTTGGAAGAGAGAGGGGGAGAGAGAGATTGGTTGATTGGTTGTCAGACTCCCATGGGGCCATGCAGGGGCAACTCTGTAGGCTGTCCTGAGTCCCACGTTTGGTTGACCCTTGCTGAGTGATGATGTAATGAAAGGGCTTTGGGCAATTCCTACCATGGCTCTGCCTGAAGGAGGTAGATCTTTGTTATGTAGAATAGACAGAACCAGGCCTTAATGGTCCATTGAAAAAGGGGGGTGGGGGCTGAGTTTCTGCCTCCTTTTTACGGGAAATATTCTGCCCTTTTAATATTTCCTAACATATTTCATTTTCCTAGGAGATGGGTGGGTGCTAACTTCCTACAGATATAAAACAAGTGGGGGAAAAAGAAATTGGAGAAAAAGGAGAAGAAAAAATGTATTTAAAAAGCTATCTCTGATCTTCTCTACAGCAGTTACAAAACCATTTATCATCTGTCCTTCCTCTTACATTGCAATTCTCTTATTCCCCTATTCTGCCCTTTCTAATTAACAAGTCACAGGTTCATTTAGTTTGCATTTTTAGCAAAACACCCAGAGTTTCCAATCACTAATATATGTCATTGTTGTCTTCTCCTTAATCAAGCAACTTAACTTTGCCATTTCTGCAAATTATGTTACCTTCTCCAGCCACTCCTCTGCTGTGACTTTTTCAGAATCTTTCCATCTAAAAAGAAGAAGGTATTTTTGATACCGCACCAGTTCCCAGGAGATCTCGACTGGTCTTGAATCTTTCTTAGAGCTTGGGGGTTTCCTCTAACAAATCCCATAAGCTGCCTCAACTCCTCAGCTCTTTTCCTGCAAGCATGATTTAAAATCTGCAATGCCTTTTCAGTACCTGCAACCACTTCATCCATCCACTCAATTGCCGTATCTTACCAAGAAGCAGACTCGAAAGACAAGTGGAGATTATTTTTCACCACTCTTGAGGCATTTGCCTTGATTTAAAAAAAAAAGAAATAGTAAATTTACAAGCAATACTAAGGATTTAAAAAAATGGACATCAGGTTGGCATTTTTTCCTCAGCCAAAAGGCCTGTATAGAAATTTATCAGTAATCCTAGTGGTCATTACCTAAGTGACATTTACATAATCTAGTTAGTCTGAACAAGAGCTAAAGTGGAAATTTGTACCGATAAACACTATAAAGCTTGTGGAAACTTTGTCTTCTAGCTCCCCCTGCTGTAAATTTCCTTTTCAATCACTGTGTTTCAGAAAATGATCTCTTTTGCTTCATGCAGTTTTTATATTTGAATGTTCGTTGCTAATGTGATGGCTTGGCTATTTTATAACACTCTTCTTCTCTTTCTCTTACAAGCCCCATGCTCTTAATCTCTGAGGTTTTTCTGGGTTTTGTTGTTGTTAGTCACAAAGTTGTGTCGGACCCATCACGACCCCATGGACAACATTTCTCCAGGCCTTCCTGTCCTCTACCATACCCCAGAGTCCATTTAATCTCATGCCGACTGCTTTGGTGACTCCATCCAGCCACCTCATTCTCTGTCGTCCCCTTCTTCTTTTGCCCTCAATCTTTCCCAGCATGAGGCTCTTCTCCTGTGAGTCCTTCCTTCTCATTAGGTGGCCAAAGTATTTGAGTTTTATCTTCAGGTTCTGGCCTTCTAAAGAGCAGTCAGGGTTTCTGGCTTAGCCCTACTGAATGTAACTTCCAGATTCCGTAATCGTCTTAAAGCACAAAAAGCAGCTTTTGCCATGGAAGCAAACAGATCTGGAAATATCGATACAGGTAATACTTGATTTACAGACATTTTTTTTCTGACCATTCAGAATTACAATGGCACTGAAAAAGATGACTTATGAACATGGACTCAGCCTTCCATCCTTCCGAGGTCAGTAAAATGAGGATCTACATTGTTGGGGTCAATATGCTGATTCTGAAAACAGTGTAAGAGAGGACTGCAAACAGAGGTGGGTTCCTACCAGTTCGCACCTATTCGGTAGAACCGGTTCGTCAAATCTACCGAACCAGTTAGAAAAGGTTCCACCAGTGGACCCGGAAAGCAGGCCACACCTACAGAAGAGGCTCCAACATTTTTTGAAACCCACCACTAGTCCTTGGATATGATTATTCTACACTGTCATGCTCCTATTTATAAAACTCAGTGCCTCTGTGAAAGGTAAGGATGACTACTGCGTTTGTGGTGCAATCAGAACATTGCGTGTGTTGAAGTTGTTTTAATGCAAACCAAAGATGCCTTTTAAAAAACAAGTTTACATCATATTCTTATGATTGCCAGTGCTGTGTGTGATGTAATTTAAGGTGGTTCTGACAAGTGTCGGCATCTTCATATCCGGTCACATGGGTGGCAAGCCACTCCCATCCGGTCACATGGGTGGCAAGCCACGCCCACAAAGAGGCCACACCCACAGAGTAGGTTCGAACAATTTTTGAAACCCACCACTGCAAAGCACTGTGAAGTGGTATATAAATCTAAGTGCTATTGCTATTTTTCATACTTATGTGAAAAACTTATGCATGTCCCGTGGTGACATGATAAAAATTCAGATGCTTGACAACTGAGGTCATGTGATCACCTTTTGCGACCTTCTGACAAGCAAAGTCAGTGGGGAAACCACATATATGTAATAACTGTTACTAACTTAACAACTGCGGTGATTCACTTAATAGGTTTGGCAAGAAAGTTCGAAAAATGGGACAAAACACACAATATCTTAAAAACGGAAATTTGGGGCTCAGTTATGGTCATAAATCGAGGACTACCTGTATGTAAAACACCCAGTAACCCCAGAGTAGTAATTCCAGACCAATACTTTAGGCAAGAGTAATAGAATATTAGGGACATGGTGGTTAGTGGCTAAGACGCTGAGCTTGTCGATCAGAAAGGTCAGCAGTTCGGTGGTTCAAATCCCTAGCGCCACTTAACAGAGTGAACTCCCGTTACTTGTCCCAACTTCTGCAAACCTAGCAGTTCGAAAACAGGTAAAAATGCAAGTAGAAAAATCGGAACCACCTTTGGTGGGAAGGTAATATTGTTCCATGCGCCTTCGGCATTGAGTCATGCCGTCCACAGGACCACAGAGATGTCTTCGGACAGCGCTGGCTCTTCGGCTTTGAAATGGAGATGTGCACTGCCCCCTAGAGTCGGGAACATCTAACACGTATATGTGAGGGGAACCTTTACCTTTGCCTTTAATAGAATATTTGTAGCTCTGGGTTGAACTGTAGGGTCTGTTGTGTTCTCTGAGTGTGGTGGGGTTTTTTGCATTTCTTACCAAACTAAGAAATATCATCAGCACTGAGCTCAAAGAACATCAATGTCTCCCTAGTATTTTTATATTATCGAAAAATAAAATGGGCATGAAATATTCAAGGGAAGTGTAGGCCACAAACAGCAAGATAGCAGACAGAATGTTGTGATGCAACTCATGTTTCTCTTACACATTGTGTGTTCAAAAGGGTCAGTACTTACATCACAATCTCTCTTTGCCACCTTGCTGATTTGGATTTTAAACATAGGCAAGAAGTTCTACACTTAGGCAAGAAAAAACAAAAATACGGGCACAGAATAAGTGGCACCTGGCTCATCAGCAATAACTGAGAGGGATCTAGGTGAAGAAAATTGTAAATGTGAGTCAGTGGCGTGATAAAGTTGCCAAAAAAAGTCAACACAATACTAGGCTGCATTATCAGAGGGATAGAATGAAGATCACGTGAAGTGTTGGCACCTCTTTATAATGCCTTGATAAGACCACACTTGGAATATTAGATCCAGTTTTAGTCACCACAATGTAAAAAAGATGCTGGAACTCTACAAAGAGTGCAGAAAAGAGCACAAAGATAATTAGGGGGCTGAAGGTTAAAGCATAGGAAGGACAGTTGCTGAACTGCGTATGGCTAGCAAAAAGAAGGACTAGGGGTGACATGATAACAGTGTTCCAACTTTGAGGGGCTGCCACAAAGAAGAGGTGGTCAACCTATTTTCCAAAGCACCAGAAGGCAAAACCAGAAACCATAGATGGAAACTAATTAAGGATAGAAGCAACCTAGAACTAAGAAATTTCCTGACAGTGAGAACCATTAACCAGTGGAGCAGCTTGCCTTCAGAAGTTGTGGGTTCTCCATCACTGGATATTTTTAAGAAACTGGACAGCCATTTGTCTGGAATGGTATATTGCTCCTGCTTGAGCAATAGCTCTGTTATTCTGTTTATTCTGTTATTCTGCCCACTTCCCCCTCCTTGAATTCTGCTGCCTGGAGTGCCCAGGAATTAAACTTAGCATGAGTCTTTACCATTTTAATATTATTTAGATCTATATAGCCCACAGCAGAAAATGAACCAGAACTGATTTACAATAAGCATGGTAAAGTATCTTTCCTGGTGCACCTGGGGAGAAAGATGCTGAACTGAGAAAGTTGCCCAAAAGCTTCTCCAAGGGTTCTTGGCTTTGCTACAAAGGCAGTGGCTTGGAGCTGGTTGATTATACCCCTTCTCCTTTGAAGCCATCGATGTGACCTCTCCATTAGCCTAAAGCTTTGAAGTTCAAAGAAGTCTGAGCAAAATCTTTAGCGCCTAGGTGGGAACATACCCTATAGAGATCATCCTCAGTTTTAACTCTCCTTTAGTCACATAAAGGTAAAGGTTCCCCTTGCACATATGTGCTAGTCGTTCCCGACTCTAAGGGGCCGTGCTCATCTCAGTTTCAAAGCCAAAGAGCCAGCGCTGTCCGAAGACGTCTCCATAATCATGTGGCCAGCATGACTAAACGCCAAAGGCGCACGGAACGCTGTTACCTTCCCACCAAAGGTGGTTTCTATTTTTCCACTTGCATTTTGACATGCTTTCGAACTGCTAGGTTGGCAGAAGCTGGGAGAAGTAACGGAAGCTCACTCTGTTACGCAGCGCTAGGGATTCGAACCGCCGACCTTCCAACCTTTCTGATCAACAAGCTCAGCATCTTAGCCACTGAGCCGCTGTGTCCCTCTTTAGACACATACGGCACACAATAGATATAGAATCTGTGAACATTAAGGACTAGCCCACAGCCTATCTGCAAAGTCCAAGGGAGCAAGGCAAGCTGCATCCCAACCGAGTACAAAGTAATCTGAGCAATATTTTTCATGGTATGATGGGATAACATGAGGATTTCCTTAGTCAGGGAAGGCAGGAAGAGAGGCACAGAAAGCAGGTACGCAGAAGTGCCCCTGGTAGCATGGAATAATATGATTTTTCTACTGCCCTAAATAACACAGTTCCATTCAGCCTGCATAAAAGCTAGCATTTAATTTCCTCTGTAAGAGCAAATGCCTACTTATTCAAATGTAAAGTGGAAGAAAAGACCTGGGACTTGCATTTTATTTCTTCCACAATAATCGAAAGTGGCATTTTTATCAGCATCCTCGTTTCTCATAAGTTGGGGGAAAATGAACTGGGAAATGAATAGCGATGCCTTCTACATTGCAGAGATGGTGGAAATTTATTGGAGGACTTGACCCTGCCCCATTGAAACTTCCAGAATGCATTACCCCCAAATAAGAGGAAGTGAGTGTCTTCTGCAGCCTGAAGGACAAAGATACTGTTGGAAGAAATGTCCATCTGGGTTCAGTTCCAAGTGGGGAAAAAGACACTGGAAACATGGAGGCCTCTTGGAAAGATGGTTTAATGGTGGACAGGATCACATGGTTTGAGATCCTAGGTGAAAAGGGGGATCACATGCTTCAATATTTTGGGTGAAGAAGAAAAAAAGGGATGAGATGCTGTGAGTGCCTGAGTTTTATACCCTTTCCTGGGCCCCACCTTCTTACACCTGTTCCGGTGCAAGAAATATATTCTGATTGGTTGCCAGACTCCCAGGGGGAGGGAGAGCTAACTTTGTAGGCTGTCCTGAGACTCAAGCTTGTTTGAGCCTTGCTGGCTGACGTAATCTTCCCAGGTGCCATGTGGTGAGATGGGTAGAGGGCTAACCCTATCTTTGTTATGTAGAATAGACTGGCTCAGACCTTAATGGCCCATTGACAAAAGGGTGGGGGGTAGGAAGCTACAGGGAGCTGCTTTGTCTTTAAAAACATGTTTCTCCTTTTCTCATCCAGGGAAATATAATATTCTGCTTTTTTAATATTTCCTAAAATATTTCACTTTTCTAGGAGAGGGAGAAGGGGGTACTAATTTCCTACAATACCCTCTTGGGGTTCAAATTCGTAAGAACAAAGCTGTGTATGAGAAGATGAAGATTCCTTCTGACCTTGCAGTTAAGCCAACCTGAGAGCAGTGGTTATATTTCATCTTATTATGAGACTGAGGATAAGGGACTATTCAACCTAAACAGGGCACCGATGGGCTCACTCTATCAACCTCCTTTTGATCTGACCACATTTGTCTTCCAGATATTTTTATAGCTTTTGCTTCTCGGTTTAGAAGGATGTTTATTTATTTAAAGCATTTTTAAATCCTCCTCTTTAGCCACCTGGGCTTTTTTCAGACAGTTGGAAGAGACGTTCCTGTCTGGAAAATAATGTCTAAAAGATAAAACACAACAGGAAGCGAGAATAGAGAAGGAAGAGAAGCAAAGATACAGTCCAGCATTGAGTCTTAAATTTGTGAGAAGGGACTCAAACTCTGCACTAGTCAATCTCCCCATCTTTTACCAGGGCAAAAGGTTAAAAATCACAATCAGAACAAAAGGAAAGAAATTGCAACAAGCTCAACCCAAAGATTAAAATGTAGGGGAGGTATTAGCCTCTCCAAGTGAACATTGCTTCCAGGATGCCAGCATTTTGGGCATATATTTTTTTTGCAGACTTTTTGCAGGTTTTGCTGATATTTTGCCAGAGAAATTGGGCATGGCTAGTCTCGAGAAAAGAAGGACTAAGGGTGATGACAGCAGTTTTCTAGTATTTGAGGGGGCTGCCACAAAGACGAGGGGGTCAATTTATTAGCCAAAGCATCAGAGGCAAGAGAAGAAACCATGGAGGGAAACTAACCAAGAAGAGAAGTAACCTGGATCTAAGGAGAAACTTCCTAACAGTGAGGACAATTAACCAATAGCAATAGCAATAGCAATAGCAGTTAGACTTATATACCGCTTCATAGGGCTTTCAGCCCTCTCTAAGCGGTTTACAGAGTCAGCATATTGCCCCCAACAATCCGGGTCCTCATTTTACCCACCTCGGAAGGATGGAAGGCTGAGTCAACCTTGAGCCGGTGAGATTTGAACAGCCAAACTGCAGAACTGCAGTCAGCTGAAGTAGCCTGCAGTGCTGCATTTAACCACTGTGCCACATCGGCCCTTCCCTGGAGCAGCTTGCCTTCAGAAGTTGTGGGTGCTTTATCACTGGAGGTCTTTAAGAAAGAAAACTGGACCGCCACTTCTCTGAATAGGCTCTCCTGCTTGAGCAAAAGTTTGGACCATAAGACCTCCAAGGTCTCGGAAGGATGGAAGGCTGAGTCAACCTTGAGCCGGTGAGATTTGAACAGCCGAACTGCAGAACTGCAGTCAGCTGAAGTAGCCTGCAGTGCTGCATTTAACCACTGTGCCACCTCGGCCTTTCCCAGTGGAGCAGCTTGCCTTCAGAAGTTGTGGGTGCTTTATCACTGGAGGTCTTTAAGAAAAAAAAACTGGACCGCCACTTCTCTGAATAGGCTCTCCTGCTTGAGCAAAAGTTTGGACCATAAGACCTCCAAGGTCCCTTCCAGTTCTATTCTGATTGATTGATTGATCTTCCTAATTAAGTAACAAAAGGTTCTTTCTCCTAACAGCAGGGGTGTCAAATTCAAGGCTCATGGGGCCACTCTGGAAATAGTGAGGGACCGATACCCACAGTGTCTCTGCGTGCAGCCCTCCCGAGCTCCGTTTCCACTGGCAGTGGGTTGCATGAGGCCATCACAGTCGGAAACAGAGCTCGGGAGCCCATTTTCACTGGCAAAACACTTGAGCCAGCACAGGTGCCCCGACAAGAGTGACGTTAAGCTGGCCATGCCCAACCTAGTTTGACCACCCCCGAGGTCAAAATCCAATCCTGATGCAGCCCTCAATGAATTGAGTTTTGCATCCCTGCTTATGAGTTTCACCTACCAAGTGCAATGTTAAATTAAACAGAAACGGCAAACTCAGCAGAAAACCCAACCACATAGCACCTCCTTTTGGAAATCTGGGTAATTACACTTTCCCAGAATACCTAGAGCAGGGGTAGTCAATCTTTTTATACCTACCGCCCACTTTTGTATCTCTGTTAGTAGTAAAATTTTCTAACCGCCCACCAGTTCCACAGTAATGGTGATTTTATGAAAACCTAATGAAAATGTTTTTAAATAATGCTATGAATTTTTTAAAAAAAGTCAATTAAATTTTAAAAAAGGAAAGTGCTTCAGTATCGGACAAAACCCCTACCGCCCACCATGAAAGCTGGAATGCCCACTAGTGGGCAGTAGGGACCAGGTTGACTACCACTGACCTAGAGGATGGGCAGTCTTTTACCTGCATTTGAGGAATAAAGGCAAGACTTTCCCATAAAAGGAGCTATTAAGAGAGATTTAATTTGTGGCCACCTCTAATAATCCTTAACTTCACCTCGGATTCAAGCAGCTGTGTGAGGAAATGATACTGATTTCTTTTTAACAAGAAATTTTTAAATTAGGACTAGATCAATTCCATTTACAAGGTAAGTGGAGTTTAAGGCTCTGTTTCTTCTTTTGATTTACTTTTTAAAAATGTCACAAAATGTCACAAATATTAATGTAGTTTGATATTTTATAGAATAGTATGTGGAGCAGTAGTTCCCAATGTGGGGTCCACGCCCCACAGGGATGCAATTTGACTTTTACTGGGGGCAATTTGAACTGTATTAAAGGGTCGTGGCATTAGAAAGGTTAAGAATCACTGTTGTATATGGATGTGTCCCTGTGTTCGACTGGAGTTATACACCGCATTAAGCCAAAACTCTGGCTGATTCAAAAACACAAGTTTAAACTAATTCTTGATTTAAAGGAGGGGGAAACTATCTTTTTTCAGACAAAAGGCTGTACTTTGGCGCGATTGTCTCATGATTTGGGAGGATAAACATTTTTGGTCTGTTTGAGAACTCAATGATAGTTTTAACAATGAAAATAGTTGTGTCAACATTGATATTTAATTTGCTGGGTATTATGTTTTGGGGCAAATTTGGGGCTTTGTGAAGATATGATGGACTGTCATATTCGTTATATCATTTAGTAGCTGATAACCTGGCATTGCCCGGATATTTATTTATTTATAATCCTGTATTAGAAAGGAAAAGGAATGAATTATATCTATAGTGCCAAGTCTAAGTAATGCTGGAACACACAAACAGAAAGACATACACAAACACAAACAAAGAAACACAAACACACATGAACTTGAATCCAAAATGCACACTACCCCTGTCAAAAGTACTGTGATTTGACACTATAGATACAATTCATTCCTTTTCATTTCAGCAGCCCAGGCATTCCAGAGTTATGCTGGAACACACAGACACATACCGAGGGGTGTTGGGGGGGGGGTGTCTTATCCCCACAGTATTTGTTTCCAGAGAGTAAGTCATCTATGTACCAAGTTTGGTTGAAATTGCTCAAGGCGTTCCAAAGTTATGCTGGGACACACACACACACACACACACACACAGCGATAGATGATAGATAGATAGATAGATAGATAGATAGATAGATAGATAGATAGATAGATAGATAGATAGATAGATAGATAGATAGATAGATAGATAGATAGATAGATAGATAGATAGAAGCCAGCCTTAATGCCGAAACTAAAAACAGCTCTCTCTAATGCCCTGGGGATATGGACTGAATTGAATTCACACACCATATGGAGGCAAAAATAAACCAATGCCAGCTATGTGTGAATCAAGCTACATTCTTTCATGTCTGTCAACACCTGTAATGAAATGATTCCTCTTCTTCAACCACCTTGTTCATCAAGCTAGTGTGATTCTTTCTCAGCAAGGCTTTTCCCCCTTATACACTTGAACAACTGAAACATTAATCCTACTCACCAATTTCCTTGGCAGGAATGTGTTGCTGATAGATGTGTTACTTATCTTGAATGCACATCCTTGATCCTTTAAAAAAAAATCAGGAGAAAAATAATAATCAGCTGTCTCCCACAGTTCTGACATAGAGATGACTACGGGCTATGTTTTTAGGCAACCTTTCAATAAATATCTCTTAGCGAAACAGCCTTGTTAGCTTTTAAATGATAAAATATAGGACAGAATATTTTATTGTAGAGTATAAAATAATTTGTCTGGCCAAGTGTGATTAGACACATAAGGAATTTGTCTCTGGTGCAGGAGCTCTCATTGTACATGCAAAGCAACAGAGTAATAATAATCTCAATAATAATCTCAATAAGAGGGGTAGTAAAGAAGATAAGAATGACAACTAGCCATGGTAGCCCGTTGATTAGAGTGCAGTACTGCAGGCAACCTCTGCTGACTGCCAGCTGCCTGCAGTTCGGCAGTTCAAATCTCACCAGGCTCAGGGTTGACTCAGCCTTCCATCCTTCCGAGGTGGGTAAAATGAGGACCCAGATTGTTGGGGACAATATGGTGAGTCTCTAAACTGCTTAGAGAGGGCTGTAAAGCACTGTAAAGTGGTATATAAGTCTAAGCACTATTGCTACAATAATGCTACAGCCATACAACATGGGTAAATACGCTACTCATTAAACAGTACTGTGAGAATTAGGTGTTCAGCAGAGGGATGGCATGAGGCAAGAAACTGCCACTGTTTCTATTTGTTTTGGCACATAAATAACATAGTGTAGTCCCAAAGGGAGGAATTGAAACAATTTTCTAGGATGTAAGAGGTCTGTAGACATTTTCTCAATCCTCCTTCTGATCCACGCAATATTCAGGTCTTCCAGGGAAGCAAGCTGGTTGCAATAGTTCTTTCTGCAGTCCTAACTATCCATTGGAGTCTGTACTTGTCCTGTTTGGTTGCTGTATCAAACCAGAGTGTCATAGAAGTACAAATGACAGACTCAATAATTCCCCTGTTACAAACTGTTTCAACAACTCCTGGGGCAGTGTGAACTTCCTGGGCTGACACAGGAAGAATGCTCGTTGTTGTGCTTTTTTAAAATGAGGGTTCTAATGTTTGGTGTCCCTTTCAAATCCTGGGAGATTATAGAACCCCAAAAATCTGAAGGATTCTACTGCTGATACTGTGCTGTTGAATATAATAAGAGGTGGTAGAATAGGAAGGCTCCTCTTAAAATCCACTCTCATCTCTAGTTTTAAGCATAGCAATAGCAATAACAGTTAGACTTATATACCGCTTCATAGGGCTTTCAGCCCTCTCTAAGCAGTTTACAGAGTCAGCATATTGCCCCCACAGTCTGGGTCCTCATTTCACCCACCTCGGAAGGATGGAAGGCTGAGTCAACTTTGAGCCGGTGAGATTTGAACCCCCGAACTGCAGATAGCAGTCAGCTGAAGTGGCCTGCAGTACTGCACTCTAACCACTGCGCCACCTCGGCTCTGTTCAGCTCCAGAGTGTTCTGGCTGCACCACAGGGCTAATTGTTCAACCTTTTGACTACGTTCAAGACTCGTCACCATCTCAAATGAGACCAATGACTATTGTATCATCTGCAGACTTCAGTATTGGTTCAGGATGTTGTAAGATGCGATGCAGTGTCCTGTTGACAGCATCACCTGCTGGATTTCTGTGTGGTAGGCAAATTGCAAGGGGTTTAACAGCAGATCTGTGATGGTTTTGAGCACTAACCTCTCCAAGGTCTTCATAACTACTATGTCAGAGTCTGTAGTCATTTAGCTCACTGATGAGCATTTATTAGAAACTGGGATGATCGTTGAGTGTTTGAAGCAAGAAGGGACATAACACATCTCCAGTGATTTATTAAAGATGCAGGTGAAAATGGGGGCCAGTTGTTCAGCACAGGTTTTCCTACAAGAAGGCATTATTCCTCCTGGGCCTGGTGTTTTTCCAATCTTTTATCTATGAAACAGATCTCATCACAAAATCTTTTTCTAAGATCACCAAAGGTGGGGCGTCCCGAAGGATGGGAATAGGTGCAGGAGATTTGGCTGTTGGCGTTGGTGTATTTGAAATGGGGAAGGTAAGAGTAGATGATCTGCAGTAGAACACATTCAGGTAATTTTTCAGTTGGAGATTCTCTTCAGTAAGTAAGTAAATTAATCTAATTAACTGATTCTAATTAATTAGAATCTAATCTTAATTGGAATCTTAATTAATCTAATTCTTTGCTCCTTAAAATCATAGGGACCTTGGAGGTCTTCTAGTCCAATTCCCTACCCATGGGAGGACACCTTATATCTCCCTGGACAAATGGCTGTCCAATCTTTTCTTGAAAATTTCCAATGATGGAAGAACCACAACCTCTGGGAGGCCAGCTCTTTCATTGACAAATTGTTCTGACTGTCAAAGAACAAGAAGTAGGTTTGGGCTATCAAAGAAGGAAAGCAATAAGGTTTGTCTGGCATTATTTCTTTTTAACAAACCCATGCTGGCATCTAGTAATTGCTTTGTTTCTTTCTAGATGCTCGCAAATCTGCTGCTTGATTATCTTTTTCAGGATTTTTCCAGGTATTGACGTCAGGTTGATCAATCTATAGTTTCCTGGTTGCTTTTCCCCCTTTTTTTGTAGGTTGGAACCATATTAGCTCTTTTCCAGACTCTGTCAGTTTCCCCTGTGCTCCAGGAGCTGTAAAAGATTTTGCTCATGCTGTGTTGCTTACCATGTGATCAAGTTATAAAGCCCTTCATGGTATTGAACCTGGGTACTTGAGAGACCGCCTGCTGCCAATTACCTCCACCAGACCGATTAGATCCCACAGATTAGGCCTCCTCCGAATTCCATCCGCCGGCCAGTGTCGACTGGCAACTACCCAGAGGAGAGCCTTCTCTGTGGCTGCTCCGACCCTCTGGAACGAACTCCCCATGGAGATTCGAACCCTCACCACCCTCCAGGCCTTCCGCAAAGCCCTTAAAACCTGGCTGTTCCGACAGGCCTGGGGCTAAAGAATTGTTGCCCCTATCTCGAATGGTATGATTGTTGCGCTTTTAAATTATGTATTGTTTTGTGTTGTTGTCAAATTGTCTGTATCCCCCTTCCCTTGTTTGAGTTGTGAGCCGCCGTGAGTCCCCTTGGGGAAAAGGGCGGCATACAAATGAAATAAACAAACAAACAAACAAACAAGTTAGTAGCTTTTTAGCTACAAAATCCACACATCTGCTCATGAACACTCTTAGTAGAGATAACATTTGTGATGTTTAAGATAATGCTTTCTAATCAGTGGGAAACACTCATTTTATCCAAATTTCTTCAACTTGACACGGCAACTCCCACCCAGGAGAGAACCCTAACACAAATAGAAGATCTTGTGTTAGAGAAGCCTGATTTAATCTCT
The DNA here is from genome assembly GCF_051295495.1 of Thamnophis sirtalis. Taxonomy (NCBI): domain Eukaryota; kingdom Metazoa; phylum Chordata; class Lepidosauria; order Squamata; family Natricidae; genus Thamnophis; species Thamnophis sirtalis. Next base: position 67,469,454 of record NW_028261389.1, read on the forward strand.
CCGCAAACTCTGCCAGGGGATGTGCCTGTTTCTCCCCCCCCCCCCGTGGTTTCACACTCTGATAGAAGCACAGGAAAAGAGTTGATACTATACTGATCTGCCACAGAAGAGACACATCCTTCTTAAAAGGTTTTGTTTGCTAAGAAAAGAATATGCAGCCGCCTGTTTAATTAACTGTCTCAAAGTGACAAAGACAAATTCTCCACACTTTATCTGGGTATTTCCTTGTACAACAATTAAGCTTGTGCATTTAACGGCAGCAGGGAAGCAAAGTAAAGCTGAAAGTTGGAGTCATTAAATAAAGAAGCACAAGAAAAACCAAGGGGTAGCTTTAAAAAAAACGACCACATGAAGACCTAGTAAAAGGTTATCACATCAGTTGGGCACGATGCTGTACCATGCATTTGAACTGTTAATGCATAATAACAATATATGTTGTTTTAATTATGCAGTAGTAGTAGTATTCTTAACTACATTAGATGAACAAAATATAAATCTCCTGTCAGGCCTGGAAGCTATCTTGGACATTGGATCTTCAAGCCTGCCACATTTAGTATGTGGGAAACTGCAAAGGAGGATTGTATGGAGCTGGAGAGATATATAGTCATAATAACATTCCTTTCTCCAAGAGTCAAGGACATTTTGCCCTGCATCTGGAGAGGTGTAACTGGGAGGCATCTCCAGTTGGTGCTTTGATTGGGCCATGTTACGGGCATGTGGGTGCTGGATAGTGACTTGGGCTTTCTTTGGGGTGGGTAAAATCTGGAAGCTTTCAGATTCGGGTTTTCCCAGATGTGCCATTATGACATCCCTAATAAAATGGAACTTTGGGGAACTTCAAGCCTTGGAGTCCTCTTTCATTGGGGGTGTTACTTGGAATCCTTTGCCCAAAACATGAATCTCCAGTTACAATCAGTATGCCAACAACAAACATGTTTCCAACAAACTACAGTTCATTGCCATTAAAACATACAGTATATTAGTAACCTTGCCTACCATCCAAAATACAAAGGAAGACCAACTAAAGAAAAAGAACGGGACAGAAATCAAAACCAATTTGTTTATCTTTGGAGTGGTGACCTGGCATTGTGGTGGCGATGCAGTGGTTAGAGAGCAGTATTGCAGGCTAATTCTTCTGACTGTCAGCAGTTCGATTCTCACCAGTTCAAGGTTGCCTCAGCCTTCCATCCTTCCGAGGTTGATAAAATGAGGATCCAGATTGTTGGGGGCAATAGGCTGATTCCGTAAACTGCTTAGAGCACTGTGAAGCGGTATATAAGTCTAAGTGCTATTGTGTGGGTACAACAAAATATGGTTAAGTTCATATAATTCCATACCTTATAATCCTTCTTGCAGGTTGTGTAAATACTCACAGATTCTTTGAAACATTTATATTTTTCAGGAGTTACATCTCAGCTGCTACAGATGTTATTGCTATTTTTATACTTTTACTGAAACATTATGGATGTTTTATTTATTTATATATTGGATATAGCAAGCCATAAGTAACTTATCTAATTCCACAAGATTATGGCAATCAGAATCTAATACAATATTTTCCATTCTCTTCCCCAGCAAGGAAAAGGCCAGTTATTATTCAACATGGCAATAACTTGGTTAAGTATGAATAATAAATTAATCTCAAGACATTCATTTTTTGTTATAGATCCATTTTTTTCCCTGCTCGTTAATGGATTCTAAGGTCTGATTACTACTGATAATAAATGGGAACAGGTTTAAATAGCAGGCATGAATTCCAATAAAACTAAGATTTAATTCTTGCTTTTCCTAGTCAGAATGGGTTTTACCAGGAATTGGTGGGCTACTTTACACAGTACAAAAGTATATACTTATTTTTTTCTTCCTTTCATTCAAACAATAAATAGTATAATAATACAAAGTGCTTTTCACTTTCAAAAGAATGTTTCTTGTTGAATGTGAAGGAAAACTCCACACAACTAAGTAAATGTAACTGGCAGTGACCCCAAAGTAAACCAAAGAGCTAAGAAGGTATCTATACAGTAATTAGTCTGTTATTAAGGAAATTTAAATCACCCACAAGTTTTAATGGCAATGTATGCATTTTCATTTATATAGGGTTTTTTCCCCATTATAATTTCCATCATTGCATCCTATAGGTCAGTGATGGCTAACCTTTTTGTTGTCACATGCAGAAGGCCCATACCCATGATGCAATGTGCATGTGACACACAAATACGCGCTCTCCCCCCTGGGGCATGTCGTAAGGTGACCAGATGTCCCACTTTTGGCGGGACAGTCACGATTTTTCAAAATTTGTCCATGTCCCGCGGCGTGTTCAAAAAGTCCCGATTTTCCAAAAGAAAGAAAAGACGCTGAATCATCAATTTTAAAAAGGACGCCATTAAAAAAAAGTTTTTATTTCTCTGAAGTGTCATTCCCGATGTGGCCTTTAGAGGGCAGTGGTTTCCCTCCCTCTGCTTGGCTCGCTCGCACCACCCGACACAGGGCGAGGCTCCCTCCCCTCCTGTGCATGCGCATGCTGATGCGCAATGTTTTTGCAACAGCCGTCCAGCAGCCTTGGGCAGGGGGGCTTTCCGGTGGTGGCAGCACGGTGAGGAGGCTCGGTCGTCAGAAGCTCCTCAAAAGCACGGCGGAGGAGGAGGCGGCAGGGGTAACGCTTCATGGTTTTACAGCCCTCTTTTTTTTTACAGCTCAGGTGCTCCGAGCCCCCTCCCCCCCGTCAATGGTGTCCCACTATACCCATCTTAAAATCTGGTCACTTTAGGCATGTGCACCCTCCCCCCCTGTGCTCCATTTTGGGCCTAGCTGGCCCCCCTGAACCCTACTGGGACCAAATATGGGTCACTGGGAGATGCCACACACCTCCACACCCCAGTTTGGGCCTAGTAAGCCTCCATGAAGCCTCTTGGGACCAAAAATAGAGCACAGGGGAAGTACCACACACACCCATGCTCTCCCCTCCCCATGCATTTGCGTGCGATCCCTCCGCCCCATCCGTGCATGTGCATGCATCTCCTGCATGCATCTACCCCCATGCATGCATGGCAAAGACCCGAAAATCAGTTGGCTGGCAGGTGGCATGCACACATGCGCAGTGGAGCTGAGCTGGGGTGACAGCTTGCATGCCCGCAGAGAGGGGTCTGTGCAGGGGTGGGTTTCGACCGGTTCGCACCGGTCCCTGCGATCCGGTTGGTCGCCGAACCCGGAAGTAAGTAACTTCCGGGAACGGCGAAGCCCCCCCCCCGCGCCCGCACGCGCCCGCACACCCGCGCCTGCTCCTTACCCGGTTTTTACGAATTCTGCGCTTCTACGCATGCGCAGAACGCATACAGCGCCTGCGTGATCCTCCAGGAGCAGCTGGAGCATCGCGCAGACGCTAGTACGCATGCACGCACCGCGCGCGTGCGCGAGGACGCCGCGTGCGTGCACGAGGACACCGCCGGCCTCGTTCCAACCGAACCGGTTGGAACGGGGCGAGAAACCCACCCCTGGGTCTGTGCCACCTGTGCCATAGGTTTGCCATCATGGCTATAGGTAAAGAATTTCAGCTACCTTTAAAGCCTCAACTTACTGCCATGATCTCATGTGTAAGATGGCTACCAAATAAGTAAGAATGATTCTTACTTATCATATCAATCCGCAGATTGATATGATAACAGAGAACAATTTTCTTCAATTATCTTTGGTATTCATCAGAAGCTTTGCATTTCAGTCAAGATCACCATGTGACACACATTATAGTCCAAATATTGTTATATCCCATGACAAATGACAATGATCACACTTCAGTCATTCAGATATCACACTTCAGAGGAGCAGAAAAGTCATGGGAAGAGAAGGGATCCTATCCTAAAAAGATAATTCTGAAAACTACATTAAAAATGTTGGCCTCTGTGGATGGCAGATAGAACAGAATAATAGGGTTGGAAGGGACCTTGGAGAACTTCTAGCCCAACCCCCTGCTTAGGCAGAAAACCCTACACCACTTCAGACAAATGATTATCCAACATCTTCTTTAAATCTTCCAGTGTTGGAATATTCACAACTTCTGGAGGCAAGTTGTTCCCTTGATTAATTGGTCTAACTGTCAGGAAATTTCTCCTTAGTTCTAGGTTGCTTCTCTCCTTGATTAGATTCCATCCATTGTTTCTTGTTCTACTCTCAGGTTCTTTGGAGAATAGCTTGACTCCCTCTTCTTTGTGGCAATCCCTGAGATATTGGAACACTGCTATCACGTCTCCCCTAGTCCTTCTTTTCATTAAACTAGACATACCCAGTTCCTGCAACTGTTCTTTGTGCGTTTCAGCCTCCAGTCCCCTAATCATCTTCGTTGCTCTTCTCTGAACTCTTTCTAGAGTCCCCATATCTTTTTTACATTGTGGCGACCAAAACTGAATGCAATATTCCAAGTGTGGCCTTACCAAGACATTATAAAGTGGTATTAATACTTCACGTGATCTTGATTTTATCCCTCTGTTTATGTAGCCTAGAACTGTGTTGGCTTTTTTGGCAGCTGCCACACATTGCTGGCTCATATTTAAATGTTTGTCCACTAGGACAGTAATGAGAAGATGGTTTTCCTTCTCTTACACTCTGCCTGGATATGAGGGTAAGTTGCTATGTCTCAATGAAGCATTCAAACTGGGCTATCACCCCCCCCCAATTTGACGCATTGTTCTATTGGAAGGCATGCCTCAAAAATGGGAGGTGGTCACACTTACACAAATGGGCTCCAAAGAGTGGCTTTCAATCTCCATTAAAGCAAACAGCCCTTCCCTAGTGATATTAAAACTATGGTTTTTAAATACCAACCATCAAAACAGCCCGAAGACAATAAGAGCCTTAAAAATAATGTGAACATGAAAAATAATGTGAAAGGATGGCCTCTGAACTCCACAGGAAGCCAAACAACCAGAAAAACTTCAGAGAAGGTTCAAAGAGTGTCAAAAAAGAAGAAGCCTCAAGCTTCTCTCTCTCTCTTTCTCTCCTCAATTCCAATCAAAATTACCTCAGTGCAAGCCAAACTGTTAATTAAAAATGCAGCAAGGCAGACACCAGCCAGGACATTTCAGTCCTTAAAGGTCTATTCGGTGCAGTAAAACAGTACAATAAATGTAGCTGCCAAACAGCTGTGGCATGAGCAAATTCTACCTATAGAAAAAGGTGCTCCTTCAGGCACCTTAATCTGTCTATTCCATCTGCCTTGGAGCTGGCTCTGGTCAATGAATAGCTTGGGTGAGCCCATGACTATCTCCCCTTGACAAAAGAGGAGAAGAGGAAGAGGGAGGGAGTGAATGGCTATTCTCTACAATACTGTCTTTTTTTTTCATTTTAGCCACTTTACGTCCCTGGGGTGTTTATGCCAGGGTTTTTTTCTCTCTCTCACTCTCTCCCAGTTGCTTTTCAGCAATGCTGAGCAGAAAAGTTAGAAGTCCTTTCAAATTCAGTTCTACCTCTGGGAATAGCAATAGCAATAGCAGTTAGACTTATATACAGCTTCATAGGGCTTTCAGCCCTCTCTAAGCAGTTTACAGAGTCAGCATATTGCCCCCAACAACAATCCGGGTCCTCATTTTACCCACCTCGGAAGGATGGAAGGCTGAGTCAACCCTGAGCCGGTGAGATTTGAACCGCCGAACTGCAGAACTGCAGTCAGCTGAAGTAGCCTGCAGTGCTGCATTTAACCACTGCGCCACCTCGGCTTGGGAAAACAAGTCCATCTAGCATAGTTGATAAACCCATTTTCTGTAGCCATATAAAAATTTGGAAACTTAGAGGTCTCATTGCTCAATTCCTTGCATTTTAGTAATCTAAAAGAAACGGCCAGTTCAGAGCGCTGGGATTCTAAATATCTCTATAGAGTCGTGATGGTGAACCTATGGCACACGTGCCCCCAGGTGGCATGCAGAGCCCTCTCCTTGGGCACGCCAGTCATCGCCCCAGCCCAACTCACATCAAAAACATCTCAAAAACATTTCCAGATGACTCCACAAGAAGGAGAAATAATTAGGAAAATCTTGATCTGCGCTGAAATGGATTAATTGACATGAGAATTGAAGAATAAAGATGAATCAGAATATTATAAGATCTGGGATAAATTTTATTGATGGTTGGAATATAAAAGGGAAAGCCCAAAATAGGCATAAGCCAAAATTCATAGAATGGAGACTAGAATTATTTATGAAATGATAAATGCGAGAAAGTACAAAATAAACACAAACTAACACAGCTGAAAATAGTTTTTTCTTTTTTGTAAATACAATATCAATCAAATGTTTTTAAAAAAACCAGGGTGGCTACAATGTATAACTTGATATCTTAGCATGTATGGCATAGATTCTGCCAGGACAGTTTACAACATTTTAATTTATGTTCAATAAAAAACTTTTAAATAAAAAAATCTCAAAAACCACCAACAGATTTTTACAACCACATGACCTCACGGTAGCACCTAAACCAGCTAAAGGCCTCCAGTACATCCTAAATAAATCAAATGTCCCAGTGGCCCCAGAAGAAAAAAAGGAGTCATCTATAACATACAGCGTAAGGACTGTAATAGCTATTATATTGTACAAACAGGCAGAAGACTAGCAGAGCACATCTATGAACAACAACTAGTAGTCAGAAGACTTGATTCAAACGCCTTAATATCATAAAACATGGAGAGACTTAATCATGGTTTCAACTGGAAAACTGTGAACATCCTAGACCAAGTCAAGTCTGTGAATACTAGAGAATTCCTGGATCTCTGGTACTCAAACAAATCAGTCATCGATAGGCACATAGAAATAAACAACATCTACACGCCATTCAAAAACGACAATCCAAAAGCCAGAAAGGAAACAAAAAAGACAAAAACATCTCCTCATCAGCAATCAACATCCTGATGAACAGAGATTAACCACAAGATTAACACTAGGTCAACAATCAAGAAGTAAACAATATCCCAATCAAGAAACTATGAGCTCAAACAAACAAGCCTAATCAAGGAACCACCAAAACCACTCTCACTAATATGGACAGGGCAAGCTACCAGTAGTAAAAAATATGAGCCAACCCCATCCTCCTAGCACTGATTGTGTTACCTAATTTGGTAAGGACATGTCTGCAAGAAAGCAACCAAACTCAGAGAGCATCGAGGACCCCACATTTGCCAACTTTGTGATGATTTTTTTCAGACACTGAGGAGGGAGTGGCCATGGCATTACACAAATGTTTCAAGTAGCCAGATCCCTGCAGATCTTGGTCAATCGCAAATGTACCCGAAGTCTTTCAAGCCTTAAAACTCTTGTCTGTTGACAGAATGGGGCTGTCCATGATCAGAAAGTTTCATTCTCTAAATGTTTTGCATGCACCAGAGATGGATGGAGAGATGGACCACATGAAGGCCAGAATTTCTGTAAAGTTTAGAGCAATAAACATTTTTTTTCAAATGCTTCTTTATTTTTCATATACCCTCAGTTCCTATGCTGGGCTGTAAATGATTAGCAGCAATTATTAACATGCTTGGCGGTTAGCTTTCCTACTGATTTACAGACTGCATTTGAGCGTTGTCAGATAACATCTGAGAACGCTATTTATCTAGCGGCTGGAAGCAGGGACAACCAGCAACTCTAATTGTGGTTGACAGGATACAGAACATAAGACCTTTCTCCATCAGCTTCTCATGCTCACTCTTTTTTCGAGCAGATGCTGCTACGGCTTCAGGCACTTGTCTGCTAATTCCTGGTCCCGAAAGAACTTATTAGGAAGCGCACCTGTCAGCAGAAGACACGGCAAATATGTGCCAATGCATCTGAAGGATAACAAGCAGCAGAAATGCCACGAAATAAGTCCTGGCCTGTCACTTGAAGACTGCTTCCCAAAGTGAGAAATTACCCAGGGAAGGTCCCTGTCACTTTGCCAGACATGACAGGTCCTGGGGCTGCGGCTGCCAAGGAGAGGTCATATTGGAGAAAGTACCAAGATGTATCCCTGTCCAATTGCTTTAGAGCTGACATGTTCCCTTAATCCTTGCACAGCCCAATAATGTTTTCTAAGCTCTCTGGTTCATTTCATGGGCTCATACTTGATTAAGTCTCTAAGGCAGACAAGGCGAGTTGATGATTTGGATAAGATACTTCTCTGATAAATCACAAACAGGACAGCCTGTCAAAATGAATAATTTGATTTTTCATCTTGCTGGTTGGCATATTTTTATTTTTTTTCCCTGCATTTGCCAACTTTCAATTCACATAGTTTGACCAACTAGTTACGAGTCATGATGAAGGCACACAGATAATGTAGGCCAGGGGTGTCAAACTTGATTTCATACAGGGCTGCATCAGGGTTGTGTTTGACCTGGGTGGGGGGGGTGGCCAGGGTGAACATGGCCAGGGTGGACATAGCCAGCTCAACGTCACTTGTCAAATCTCTGTTTTGGCCACGCCGGCCTCCTGCAGCCCTCTACCAACAAAAATGGAGCCGCCCAGGCTCCGTTTTCACTGCCAGAGAGCTGCAGGAGGATGACGCAGCCAAAACAGAGCCTGGGAGAGCTGCATGTGGCCTCCCCAAGCTTTGTTTTTGTTGGCAGAGGGCTGCAGGAGGCCATCATGGCTGAAAATGGAGCCTGGGAGGGCAGCATGCGGCCTCCTCAGCTCTGTTTTCACTGGCAGAGGTACCTTAGGCCAATCCTTTAATGTTTCCAGAGCCCCACAGACTAGATCTAAGCACCCAGTGGGCCAGATCCAGCCTGTGGGCCTTGAGTTTGACACCCCTGATGTAGGCCAAGAAATCCCACACAGCTATGCTCTTGGTGGAACAGCTGCCTGGTGGTTCAGAGGAGTCCACTACATTTTGAAGATGAAATGTTCCAACTCCAAAATATTCCATTGTGACCTAGAGTTAGAGCATTCCAAGAATAAACTAGAAGTCACAACAGTTGTTTGGGGATTGGGGACAATTTCTGACAAGGGTGGAGTTACTTAGGCCAATTTAAGAATATTACCAGTGATGCAGACTGCTCCATGATCAGAATGGTAATTCCAAAGTTGGGACAATTTGATCTCCATATGATTTACACACAATTTTTGGGAATCCATTTTGTCGAGAAATCTTTGGGTTTCTCTACAAAAGTAGGAAATCCTTGTAGGAAATCCTTTGGTTTCTCAATCCTTCAGGTGGCTGATTATATGCATTTAAGAGTTTCATTCTGGAAATTGCTTGCTGAATTTTCAACAAAAAGAATAAAGAAACACAAAAATACTATATATTCATTCATTTATTTATATTTCTTAACCACCCAGCTCTCTCAAAAGGGACTCCAATAATTGATTGGAATCAATTAATTTAATCAAACCTTAATTAATTAATTCATGTGCCTATATCAATTTGACAGCAACCCACTATAACTCAATTCAGGACTGCCACCCAGAATTGCTGCAAGTTAGACAGCATATAACATTTAATAAATAAGTATTATCACAGCTTAAAAGCAATCTGAACAGCTCATACCATTCAGATAAATAAATCATTGGAATCTATATCTGTATGGGAATAAGAATTGTACAGGAAGACTTGGTAAGATAAAGGTTCCCCTCGCACATATGTGATAGTCATTCCCAACTCTAGGGGGCGGTGCTCATCTCCGTTTCAAAGCTGACGAGCCAGCGCTGGCCGAAGATGTCTCTGTGGTCATGTGGCCAGCATGACTAAACACCAAAGGTGCATGGAACGCTGTTACCTTCCCACCAAAGTGGTCCCTATTTTTCTACTTGCATTTTTATATGCTTTCAAACTGCTAGGTTGGCAGAAGCTGGAACAAGTAACGGGAGCTCACTCCATTACGCGGCACTAGGGATTCAGAATACCGAACTGCTGACCTTTCTGATCGATAAGCTCAGCATCTTAGCCATTGAGCCACCACATCCCTTTCTAAACCAATTTCAAACACTCATAAGTGAAATCATATGGTTTAGATATATTCATACACAAATAATTTGACTAAAAATAACCACAGCACCATCTTATAGAAGCATATTCTTAAGGCCTATGGAGCTCAAAACAGATAATGCTAAAAGGCTTCAGCATCAACTATTCCACAGTGATTTCAGAATTATACACCACTTTCTAATTTGCATGTTATAAGGTCAGTGGTGGGTTTCAAAAATTGTTGGAACCTACTCTGTGGGTGTGGCCTCCTTTGTGGGAGTGGATTGCCACCCATGTGACCGGATGGGAGTGGCTTGTTGCCCATGTGACTGGATGGGAGTGGCTTGCTGCCCATGTGACCAGATATGAAATTATGAATTAGTACTTAGGTCGGTCCAAGTAGCTATTCAGAAGTTAATGGTTAGAAGCAATCATAAAGCAAGATATGGAATTAAAACCAGAAATATTTTGTTGGCTATTTGAAAGGGAGTATAATATATATTTAATTTTACACATGTTAGTAGGTGCTGGAATTGTGTTTGCACAACAGTGGAAAAACAGAGATATGTAAATGAACAAATATTACAATGTGCAGGAATAAATAAATTGACAATTAAAATCAATAAGGCTTTGAATACTTTTTCACGTGGGATTGGTTTTAGCAATTGCCAACTAATGGAAACAGAAATTAGAAATCCAAAAAGTATGAAAGAAAACACCAATTATGTAAGGAAAGGTCCCTAAACTGTATAAGGAAATATTACTAGATCATTATTAATGCATAGATAACTGTGGGACATTACACACCCACCAGTGGTGGGTTTCAAAAAATTTTGGAACCTCTTCTGTAGGTGTGGCCTGCTTTCCGGGTCCACTGGTGGAACCTCTTCTAACTGGTTTGGTAGGTTTGACGAACCGGTTCTACAGAATAGGTGCGAACTGGTAGGAACCTACCTCTGTATAAGGTATGCATGGGCATCAAGGTCTTCAGAATCAAAAATCCATACATTACAAAAAATTAACTTCCTGATTCTTTGATATATCAAGTGATTAGTACTTTGTCTCTTCAATATTTCGCCCAAAGAACATCCCATTTGGAGGGAAAGATGGTACTGTACAGAAATTGGATGGTTTCTTTCCTTTTTTCCATTTAGCATCTATCTCTTATTTTTTTATGTAAAAAGTTTTATTTTCCCCTTTCAAATTCATTCTTAGATATACATTCTTATAATTGCTATTTAACATTTGTCAATTCATCATAATCTCTATATTCATTTTCACACACACACACACACACACACACACACACACACACAATCACACACACACACACACAGTCACACAGAACAGTTTGGGTCCCTTTCTTGCTACCCCACCTTGTTTTGCAACACCGTTATCCTTCCATCTTCCCTTCTCTACCTTCTTCCTTCCTTCTCTCCTTCCTTCTTTCTTCTTCCCTTCTCTTTCCCCTCTCCTCCTCCCTTCTCCTCTTTCTTACCCTCTCTCCTACTCTTAATTCCCCACCCTTACTTCTCTGCTTTATCCTTTCTTCTTTTCCCTCCTCACCCCCCCTCCTTTCTGTTGTAGCCCTTGCTTATTTACTTTCTCTGATGGTTCTTGGGGTGGCATTTCAGCGATCCCAACTTTATCTTTTCATACCAATAGTTTTCTCTGTTTACATTTTATTTGATAATATTACTTCCATTCGTATCATGTTTCCACCTGTATATTTACATTTTAATATTTCTTATTTCCCCTCCCCCTAATTTTATAATGTGTCATCTGAGATATTTATTTCATGTTTTGTTCCTTTTTCTTTCTATTTATATCTTTTTTCAAGACACTCGTGAAATCGCCCTCATGTCCTGTAGTACATTGATTTTAGCATCTATCTCTCTTACCAACTACAAAGACTACTCTATGAAAAACGGGGGGGGGGGGGGTTGATTAAAAGTAATGCTTCCACCTCCACAACTTCGGTGTAAAAGGAATCAATTAATGCTATGATCCATTTGTTTCTTTTGTTGCTGTCCTTCAGGAGTTTTCTCCAACACCAAAGTTCAAAAGCGTCAATACTCTTTTCTATCCTGCATCTTCAAAGTCCAACTTTTGCTTCTATAGCATTAGAGGAAAAACCATTGCCTGTACATTTCTGATCTCTGTAGGTCACAGCATCTGAATATTTTTTTTCAAGTCCTGCATTGCTACTACATCAAATGCTAATCTGCAGCATGTTTCTTGACTATCGGTTCTTTTGTTGTTGATTTTTGTGTGTGTACTTTCAAGTTAATCTTGACTCCTGGCAATTGCCTAGAAAAACCCATACAATTTTCTCGCAAAACCATTTTCAGAAATGGTTTGTCATTGCCTTATTCCTACAACCAAGAGAAAATGACTGGTCCAAAATTTGCCAGCTGGCTTCATGCCTAAAGTAGAACTAAAACTCACAGTCCCCCAGTTTCTAGCCCGGTGTGTTTAACTGCAAACCAACTGAACCAAAGTGTCTCTTATTGTTGATAGTTTACAATTGGTAGTTGAAAGTTCATCATTTGAATATTTTCAGGTCCATTCTAAGACGAATTGCTCTACTTGTCATTATTACCTTATAGCAGTGATGGCGAACCTTTTTCCCCTTGGCTGCCAATAGCACACGCTCGCATGCCCAGCCCCAAAATGTAATGCCCCCACACACAGTGCCGCCCATTCATGCGCGCCAGACCCTCACATTGCTCTGTGGATGTGCGCACAGCTTTCTTGGAGGCGAAAACAGCCTCTCCCGCCCCCCTGGAAGCTCTCCGGAGGCCGGAAATGGCCTGTTTTCCAACTTCCGGGCACAGTAGGTCCATTTTTTGCCCTCCTCAGGCTCCAGAGGCTTTCTAGGAGTCTGGGGAGGGTGAAAAATGACCCAACACGCAAACCGGAAGTTCGGGAATGGACTTCTGGTTTGCCCATTGGGCCGTTTTTCTCTCTCCGAAGTCTTCAGGGGGCTGAAGTTTTTCAGTTTTTCTCTCTCCGAAGGCTCTCTCTGAAGGCTTCCCAAACTTCCAGTTTGAGTGTTGGGCCATTTTGGAGGGCAAAAAACAGCCCAACACACAAACCGGAAGTCCCTTCCCGAAGCCTCCAGAGGGCGAAAAACAGCCGAAAATCAAGGCCGAAAATCAAGGTCAAAAATCAGCTGGCCAGCGCGCACATGCGCACTGGAGCTAACAGGGCAATGCCTCGCATGCCCTCAGAAATTGCTCCGCGTGCCATAGGTTCGCCATCACAGCCTTATAACATGCAAATTAGAAAGTAATGTATAATTAAATATTTTAAAATTTCCTGTATAGAGTAAGGAGACCATGGAAAATATCCCAGGATCAAATAAATGCATATAATAATAAATAAGTTAGCAGGCTCTAGTTCTGGCGGAGAGATGAGGTGAAAGCAGTATCTTGAGGAAAGATCCTCAAAGAATGGCTAGGAGTATATCTTTGTGACACAGTTGTGTGGATGTGTGATTAGGACAAGAGAGAGTAACTGAACTAAGATTATCTAATGGGTTTCATGGTGCTAAAAAAACCTGATCAGTTTCTCTTTTAAAAGAAAGTTCATAAAGTAATGTGAAGCAATTCCCTTGGATAGCAAACATGTATGCCATCACTTTTTTTAACACAGTGTGACATCTGGTTGTCAAGTTTTGACTATGGAAAGATGATGATATGTCAGATAATTTAATCTACTCTTACCACAGAATGATGAGTGCATCTGTGCTTACATTAATGTATATATTTGAAGTATAGGGCTATAAGCAATGCTATAGTTCTTGCTATAAGCAAGCAGATAAATTTAACTTTTCACTTAATATGCAGAGGCCTGAACTAAGAGATCAGTTCTACAAAAAGGCTAATCTTTTGGGAAGGTTTGTATTCTAGTCCTTATTTGTCAATGCAGTTTGGCTTGAAACACAAATCCAAAGTATTTCATAAATGCAACTCAACTATGAAATCAGTGGTGGGATTCAAAAAGTTTTACTACCAGTTCTGTGGGCATGGCTTGGTGGGCGTGGTAGTGGAAGGATATTGTAAAATCTCCATTCTCTCCCCACTCCAGCTGGGACTTGGGAGGCAGAGAATAGATGGGGGCAGGGCCAGTCAGAGGTGGTATTTACCAGTTGTCAAAATTACTCAAAATTTCCACTACTGGTTCTCCAGAACTGGTCAGAACCTGCTGAATACCACCTGTGTATGAAACCCACACAAGTCTGCTCAGAAATAATCAAGTCTCTCTCAAAATGGACATTTGATAACATTGAAAAACACTTTGGAGTCAATGAAAAGTACCCCGGGTGAAATATACAAGCATTACTATCTGTCTGTCTGTCTGTCTGTCTGTCTGTCTGTCTGTCTATCTATCTATCTATCTATCTATCATCTATCTATCTATCTATCTATCTATCTATCTATCTATCATCTATCATCTATCCATCTATCCATCTATCCATCTATCTATCATCTATCTATCATCTATCTATCTATCTATCTATCTATCTATCTATCTATCTATCTATCTATCTATCCACACACAAACAGACACACACACACACATCCTGTCCCTAGGGTGACCGCATTTAAAATATTGATATATGGCATTCTTTGAACATATCCCATTCAAGTAAATAGAGTATTATCTCTCTTTTCTTTTTTTTTAACTTCAGCTGTTTTTGCTTGCCTACCTATTAAGATGTTCTGGTGACAACTGTGTCACCTAACAAGTGAGTCCCTAATGACATCTTTTATTGTCAGCAGTATAAATAATTTATCTTTTATATAGTAGAACTAAAATGTTACTGCACAGTTTGACATCATCAAAATAAACAACTGAATTTCTCTTAGGTGCTACATAGGAGGCTCTAATCACTTCCAAAAGTACAAAATATTGCACGGGTGGGAGAGGCAGTTAAGAAAAGCTGGAAGTTCTTTTTTGGGGGGGGGGGATGCTCTTTTTCCTTTAGCACAGAATCAAGTGTTGATATCGGGGTGAAATTCAGCAGGTTCTGACAGGTTCTGGAGAACCGGTAGTAGAAATTTTGAGTAGTTTGGAGAACCAGCAAATGCCACCATTGGCTGGCCACAGAGTTGAGTGGGAATGGAGATTTTGCAATATCCTTCCCTCAGGAGTGGGGAGGGAATGGGGATTTTGCAGTATCCTTCCCCTACTATGCCCACCGAGCCACGCCCACAGAACTGGTAGTAAAAAAAAATTGAATTTCACGACTGGTTGATATGTATTTATTTATCAGATTCCTAGCCCGCATGATCCTGATACAAGCAGTTTTATAGGCATTAGATTTATTCCCATGCTGCGTCTGATGTTATGCAAATGAGATCATTCATGACTTCTGTCAGATAATTTGTGACAAGCTGAAGAGGCCTAAACTTTTTCTTCCAGGGTACATAGTCAATTTCCCCAGCCATTCTGGTTGCCTTTTAAAACATTTCTATGTATTCAATTATAATGAAGGATCAGATGATGGAATGTATGCCCAGATGAGGCCCTGTGGATCAGAGAAAGGGTCACATGTGGAGATAGGTGTGGATGGAATGGACACGAGAGTGAGGAATATGAATTATGATAAAACATTTTCTCTTGTCTTCATTTCTTTGCCTTGACAATTAAGAGCATTGCTCCTTTCCTGTCTCTCTCACTGCAGATGGTTTGGGGGAGGGGGGGTCGCTACCTCAGATAAAAACTGTTTGTTCTTTTATTCTGCTCTGCAATAGGAAGTGGGGAGCTGCACATCAACAGCGATACAGAAGTTACTGTATTTTTCGGAGTATAAGATGCTCCGAAGTATAAGACGCACCTAGATTTTGGGGAGGAAAACAAGGGAAAAATATCTGAATTGTTTTAAATTCTTTCTTAAGGATCCCTAGCATGGTTTTTACCTTTTTCCCAGCAACCAATTCTCAATTGATATTTTCATTGAGCTATTCAGTATTTTCCCAAGATCTTTTTCCTGGATAAAGTTATAGATGCCTGAACAGATCACCGTATACGTGAATTACTTATATTTCATTTCCCTTTAGTGACTGTTCATCCAATTTAAATAAATAATTCTAGAAGACTGCACAGTGAGTTTTGCCATCCTAAGTAGTTTAGTATACAGAGGATCCGGTGGCAGGATAAGGTGCCAGACACAGAAGTCCTCTCCGGAGTAGGCCTGCCATCAGTTCACAGCCTGTTGATGAAGCCCAGACACACTGGGCAGGCCATGTTGCAAGGATGCCAGACCATCGCATCCCCAAACAGCTCCTCTACGGTGAGCTGTCTCAAGGAAAGATCGCACGGAGGACAAAGGAAGCGATACAAAGACATGTTGAAAGCCTCCTTCAAGTCCCTGGGTATTGACACCACCTCCTGGGAAACCCTAGCACAAAATCAATTGATATGGCGCACGCTGATCCATCAAGGCTGGCAGACATCTGAGGGCAGAAGAACCCCCATAGGACAAGAGGAAAGAGCACTGCGCAAAGCCAGACCTGCAAATGCTGCAACAATGGAACCCACACGTCTGCCCGACATGTGCCAAAACATTCTGTGCCCTTATAGGCCGTACGAGCCACCTGCGGACGCATTGTGTAGAGCCCACAATCTGTTAGATGTCAAGGTCCTCTTCGAACATGATGTAGAAACCTCATCATCAATTTAGTATCACTTGCAAACATGGGCAGCTCAATTATATCCTTTTGCAAGTGTGGCAACCAGACTTACCAATAAAGAATATTTGTAGCTCAGGGTTGAAATGAGGGGTCCTTGGTGTACTTTAAGGTGACCAGACAACTCACTTTTGGCGGGACGGTCCCGATTTTTAATAATTTGTCCCACGTCCCGCAGCGTTTTAAAAAAGTCCTGATTTTTGTAGAAAGGGTGCCCCACCCCTTTTTTGGCTCCACCATGTGGCTTCCTCTTGCAAACATTTTCACTCATTTTTCCAGGTCTATCTTTGTCTATAGTGGCTGAGCGCCGTGAGGGCGGCCTGTGGGGCTGGAGGCTGCGCGGCAGCTGCGTGCTGCCGAGCACTAGCAGGAGTTGCAGGGCAGGCTGGCCTCACGGCCTCGCACGGAGCTCGCCTCGCTGCCCGATGGGGGCTGCCTGGCTGCTGGCGCTCCTGTGCCTCTGCTCCACCGCCAAAGATGCCACCACCACCCCCTCGCCGGCCCTTCCCGCCCAGATGCCCGCCAGCCAGGAGCCGCTTGAAGCCTTCCAGCCCGCCCGGGGCGAGTCGGCCATGGTGCAGCCGGTGGTGGGCATCAGCCAGAGGGTGAAGATGAGGCCAGGCGAGAAGAAGGACCTGGGCACACTGGGCTACGTGTTGGGCACCCCTTCGATTCCCCCCTCCCACTTTTCTCCTTGAGTATTGAACTAGGTGGTGAGTATTTTAACTTGTTGGGCCTAGAATGTCCTATCAACTTCCATAGACCAAATTTTTAATCAAGACACCCCCCCCCGGTCAATGGTGTCCCACTTTACCAATTTTAAAAACTGGTCACTTTAGTGTACTTACTTATTTTAACTTAATTCAATTTATGAATATATTCCAATGCAGTGTTGAGATATTCAACTTTTTACATCTCTCTATAGAGAAACTGCACACTTATTCCTATTCTTTGTTTTTCGATTTTTTTAATCAGTTAGACTCCATAAAAAGGATTAGGTCTTTTTAACCAAGGGCTATTATGTTTATGCAAGAATCTTTGGTGAGGAATTCTCAAATGGCCTTTTGCAAATCCAGATATAAAGCGTTGTCAAGGTTACCTGAACCTATGTGCCTACTAAATCTCTAAAAAAAAGGCTAGTAAGGCCAGATTTCCATTTGTGTTCTGTTCACTCCATACAATTGAGAACACCCAAATCAAGGGTGAAATTCAGCAGGTTCTGGAGAACCAGTAGCGGAAATTTTGAGTAGTTTGGAGAACCGGCAAATACCACCTCTGACTGGCCCCAGAGTGCAGTGGGAATGGATATTTTGCAATATCCTTCCCTCAGGAGTGGGAAGGGAATGGAGATTTCCCCACTGTTTCTGCAGCCTTCTTGCAAACACCTAATCGCCCACTAGTGGGCTGCGTCACAGAGGTTGGGGATCCCTGTTCTAGGAGAAGTTGGAGAAATGGGTTCAAGGTTATGTATCTCAGAAAAACACCGAAAACAATATGCCTAGTTTAGTTTGCACTTATTGTTCAGTTCTGGGTATCTAGAGAACAGTCTGGGTTTAATCTCTATTTGTGTCAGAATCATTTTGGAGACAATATTGTCAGGTTAGCTTGTTGATTTGTTTATCTGGAGTGGTAGTGAATCAAGAGATTTCTCCATAGATAAAAAAATTAAATTTGGGGGGGGGGGGGCTTTCTTTTTTTCTTTCTTTCTCGTTCTCCTAGGCTAGCAATCCAGGAAGGGACGAGAGACACAAACCAAGAGAATATCTAGGTTATTGCATTAACGGGAAAATAAAATTGTGGAGCTGAGTCTTAATTAAAAGGCAGTAAAATGAGAGGAAAATTTTGCGGCTGGACTGCAATATGATAAGGCTAAAATTTAGTGGCCTCAAAGGTAATGCCAAATAAAA
This sequence comes from Thamnophis sirtalis, assembly GCF_051295495.1. NCBI lineage: Eukaryota > Metazoa > Chordata > Lepidosauria > Squamata > Natricidae > Thamnophis > Thamnophis sirtalis. Next base: position 67,487,971 of record NW_028261389.1, read on the forward strand.
TAGAGCCATCTTCCAGAACGCCTCTTCCTGGAGTCTTTATTGTTCCATCCATCTACAATGTCAGGGCATTTTGAAAGGGTCATATAATTATAAAGATCTATAATTTGCTTCCTGACAAGGCTGTACTAGCCATATGTACAGGCAATTTTTTTTCAATGAATAATGATGCTTTAGATCTTAGACATGGATTTTCGGTGCTATGGCTAATTTGTCAAAGACAACCCTGGTATTGATCACTGGCTGCAAATCGCCTAAGAACATTTTCATCCTGCAAAAGATATCAATTTGTATTGGAGAACCGAAGCCTGAAAAAACTCCCTTTTTTTTTTTACCTTTTTCAATGAAATTTATCTTCAGCTTTAGTTTTGCAACACAAAATAATGATGTTTCGTCTGTTTTTTTGATGGGCTGCCATTGATTTCCTTGCCCCTTAAATGAAGACATTCCTTCCTGCCCTTGAATCTAAGCAGCTGGTGATGGTAGAGCTCAATATTTTTCAAACTTTTTGTTGGTTGGTTCCACTTTAAGAATTAAGATGACATAGCCGCATATGCATATGCATTTGCATTCCCTCTGGAATTCACCTTACTTCCACCACAAAATTGCGTTCGACTAAAGCGCGCTCGACGAAACCCCGTAGCTGACGTCATCACAGCGCGGAGAAAAAAGCACGCTGTAAACGCTAAACTTAAAATTAACCCCTAAACCTAATCCTAAACCTAACCCTAAACCTAACCCTAAACCTAACCCTTAACCTAACCCTAAAGCTAACCCTTAACCTAACCCTAACCCTTAACCTAACCCTAAACCTAACCCTAAACCTAACCCTTACCTTAACTTGAATCGGCTTGCTTTCAAAACGCTATTTAAAGCGCCCTTCTTTCTCCGCGCTTGCTGTTGTCGCCCTGCTGATGATGTCAGCGACACGGTTTAATCGGGCGCGCTTTAGTCGAGCGCGGTTTTGTCGTGCCACGACATCCATTCACATTCTTGCCATCTACAAGTTCCAAGCAACTCCAAAATCTTTTGTTATTGAAAGATAAGTGTGCAGTGTCAGTGTCCTCCTTTCCCCAGAAGCAAACTAAAGTGGCTGTAAAATCTTAATTAAAGATTCCTTTAAAAAGGTAAAGGTTCCCCTCTCACATATGTGCTAGCCGTTTCCGGCTCTAGGGGAGGTGCTCACCTCCGTTTCAAAGCCAAAGTGCCAGTGCTGACATTATTTATAAAATAAAAGGTATAGGTAAAGATTCCCCTCACACATATGTGCTAGTTGTTCCTGACTCTAGGGAGCAGTGCTCATCTCCATTTCAAAGGCGAAGAGCCTTGCTGTCTGAAGATGTTTCCGTGGTCATATGGCTGGCATAACTAAACACCGAAGGCACGTGGAACGCTGTTACCTTCCTACTAAAGGTGGTTCCTATTTTTCTACTTGCATTTTTATATGCTTTCGAACTGCTAGGTTGGCAGAAGCTGAGGCAAGTAACGGGGGCTCACTCCATTATGCGGTGTTAGGGATTCGAACTGCTGAACTGCCGACCTTTCTGATTGACAAGCTCAGCGTCTTATCCACTGAGCCACCACCTACTTTTTTTACATTCTATAGGAAGGGCTGTTATAATTGGTTTTTTCTCCCATTTCTGCAATATAAAAAATAATAATATTACTTAGGAAAACATGCACATTTTCTCTGTGTTCAGCCAGATGAAACTTGTAAGATAGATGAACTAACGAAATTATACAAATCCCTGGTGAAAACAGGTAGTTTTCCCTACTCCCTTAATGTTATTTTCTAAAGTATTTGTCCAGTTTATGCTTAAATCATTCAGAAGATGGAACTTCACAACTGCTTTGAGAAGCTATTTCACAGTCGGTTAGATCTCTCTCTTAGATATCTTGCCTGGGAAGTCAACCTTAATCTTCCTTTGCTCAATTTCACCACATTATTTCTAATTATATATTTTTGAACCATTCTAAACCTGGCTTTTTATATGTTTGCATCTTTCATATTCATGTGAATTTATAGGACTTCTGGATGACTATTGAGTAATCACTTTTCCATCCACCAAATATTCTTGCACAAACATAAGAGCTCTTGGTTAAGAAGACCTGATCCTTTTTATGGTGTCTAACTGATTAAAAAATAGAAAACAAAGAATAGAAATAAGTGTGCAGTTTCTCCATAGAGCATAGGTGCTCAAACTATGGCCCGTGGGCCTCATGCGGCCCACCGAAGCCATTAATCCAGCCCGCGCAGGACCAAGAGACTGTCCCTCCACATCGCCCTGCTCACCCTTTGGCTGAGCATAGGACTTACCTTTGCGAGCCCCGTGGACTGGAACTGAAAGATAAGGCCAACAATTCTGGCCTGCAGAGATGTTCTGGAGGTGGGGTGTGTATGAAAAGGGGGTGCACAGACACCCCAGGAGGCAAAAAATGGGCAAAACAGCCTGTTTTTCACCTTCCCCACCTTCAGAAGATAGATAAAGAGAGATAGAGAGACAGAAAGAAAGATAGAGACAGAGGGGAGAGAGAGAGGCCAAAAGAGAGAGAGACACAGACAGAGACAGAGAGATTTCTCAAGATCAGGGGTGGGTTCCTGCCAGTTCTAACCTCTTAGAAGAGGTTCCACAAATCTACTGTGCCATTTAGAACCGGTTCCAGCTCCCACACCTCGCCTGTCCGCACCACGCTTACCCCGCCTTCCACTCACTGATTGACTGGCTCACCAATCGTCCCGCCTGCCTCTAAGAGTCCTATCTAAACCTTAAAGTCTTAAAGCTGTCAAGTTTGAACACCCCTGGGGTTTTTTTCCCTAAAGGGTTAGGGGTGCAAGGGTCTTGTAACTTGACAGCTTTAAGACTTGCGTGCTTCAAATGCCAGAGTTTCTGAGCCAACGTTTTGGTTGCTAAGCAAGAGCGTTGTTAAGTGAGTTTCACTACATTTTACAAGTTGGCCACACCCACCCAGTCACATGACTGCCAAGCCACTCCCAATCGGGAACATGGCTGGCAAGCCACTCTCACCCGGTCACATGGCCGACAAGTCACTCCCACAAAGCAGGCCACACCTACAGAAGTGGTTCTAAAAAATTTGTTTGTATCCCCTTCCCCATGAGTTGTAAGCCGCCCTGAGTCCCCCCAGGGAAAAGGGTGGCCTATAAATAAACTTTCAAAATCAAATCAAATTTTGAAACCCACCACTGCTCAAGATCCTTAGGGCTGAGAAAAAATGCTGCAAAACTGAGTTTCCTGAAGTGGACCACTACACTTCTAAACTGAATAAAAGATCCAATAAAAAGAAAAGGCAACCAAAAGAGCAACATGCAAACAAAAACAAATAAAACATCCCCAGGAGCAAAACAAATTAAAGTTTAATTTGTGTGCAAATTAAATTGGCCATGCCCACCCAGTCACATGACCACCTAGCCATGCCCACCCAGGCAGTCTGCTCCCCCCAAACAGTCTGAGGGACTGTGAATTGCCCCCCAATTTTAAAAGTTTGAGAACCCCTGCCATAGAGTGATGTAAAAAATTGACTATCTCAACTTTTCCCTTTTTTCCATCCCTCTCTTCTCCACCTTTCTTTGATATTTCTTTTTGAATCTTTTCATATTTTTAAGTTCAATTTTGGAAATGTCCGTCCATTTGTTATTACCTCTGATTGTTAAACCCTAGGATGCATATGAGACTTTTAATTGGTGCAATAATTTGCCTGGCTAATTAACCTATATTTAAAACCAATTAACCTGCTTTTTACATCTCTCACAGGGGTTGTTATAGGAGTGGAGAACCCAGGGAAACAGGTCTCAGTACATGAGTATACAAACATGCAAGGTGAGGACAGGAAAAGAATGAGTTGAAGTTCAAATGACAAATGTTGCACAGATCGGCACTCCTGTTTGGAATTCCAGCATGTTGTTACCCTCTGTGACACTTTCCTGCCCTCTGCTAGAAAATAATCACTCCATGTGCACCGAGCATCCTCAGTTGTCATTAATCAGTTTGCTTTTTTCTCTCACCTTAAATATTTGAACAAAAATAAAAACCTAGAAACACTGCAACATCAGTGGGCATGAATCTCCAATTGGCTATACAAACAATAGCATGAAGAGAATGTGTGTGTGTGTGTGTGTGTGTGTGTGTGTGTGTGTGTGTGTGTGTGTGTGTGTCTTCCAGCATAACTCTGGAATGCCTCAAGCAATTTCAACCAAACTTGGTACACAGATTACTTACTCTCTGGAAACAAATACTGTTGGGGTAAGACACTCCTAATACTCCCTTGGAGTGTATGTTCTGTTGGGATACAGCCTGTTGTGCCTTAAAATGGCTTCTACTGTACTGCTGTAAAATGGCTTCTACCGTACAGTGCTGTAGAGTTGCGATGGTAATGGTTTCACAGTACTCCACAAGGGGGTTCCGTCTGGTAAGGGGGAAATCCAACATTATAAATTGTGGCGATGTTCCTGGAAGGAGGGTTGGGATAAATAAATACCTGAGCAGTGTCAGATTATCAGCTAGTGGATAATATATCGGCATATATTGGCAGATGACACTAAACTGACAAGAATAGCCAACATCCCAGAAGATAAACTCAGGATCCAAAAAGATCTTGACGGACTTGAACAATGGGCCCTATCCAACAGCATGAATTTAATGTGGAGAAAAGCACATTAGGCAGGAAAAACCAAAGGTACAAGTATAGATTAGGTGAAACCTGGCTCAGAAACAGTAACTGTGAGAGGGACCTTGGAGTCCTGGTGGACAGTCACTTAAACATGAGCCAGCATGTTTGTGGCAGCAGCCAAAAAAGCTAATACAATCCTTGATCATATAAAGAGAAGCATAGAATCAAAATCATGTGATGTATTAGTATCACCATATAAATCATTAGTAACACCACACCTGGAATATTACATCCAGTTTTGGTCACATTACAAAAAAAGATGTTGTGAGTTTGGAAAAAGTGCAAAGAAGAGCAACTAAGATAATTAAGAGTGTGGAAGCTGAAACATACAGTATGAAAAATGGTTGCAGGAATTGGGTATGGCCACTGCAGAGAAAAGAAGGGCTAGAGGTGACATGATAGCAGTATTCCAGTATTCAAGGGGCTTGGAAGAGGGGTCAACTTATTTTCCCCGGCAGGGCAAGGAACAAAGGATGGAAACTAATCAAAGGGAGAAATAAACTAGAATTAAGAAGAAACTTCTAACAGTGAGGACAATTAACCAGTGGAACAGCTTGCTTTCAGAAGTTGTAGGTGCTTCATCACTAGAGGTTTTCATTTATTTATTTACTGGCTTTATTTTTTTTAAAGAAACAACATGAAGGAAAGCATCAAAACAATCACGAAAGGCAGAAAAAAATACACAGCAAAAATTGTATACATATAGATAAAATTTTACACAATAGTCTTCTGAATAGCAATAGCAATAGCAGTTAGACTTATATACCGCTTCATAGGGCTTTCAGCCCTCTCTAAGCAGTTTACAGAGTCAGCATATTGCTCCCAACAACAATCCGGGTCCACATTTTACCCACCTCGGAAGGATGGAAGGCTGAGTCAACCCTGAACCGGTGAGATTTGAACAGCCGAACTGCAGAACTGCAGTCAGCTGAAGTAGCCTGCAGTGCTGCATTTAACCACTGCACCATCTTCTGAAGGACTACCATATTACATTGAGGTCACCTATACGTAACTTATGTCCATATGCAACTCATTCACAACACACAAGTAATAGCTGGTCTGCAATCCACCACAATGCACTCTGATTTAATAATATACTTTTATAATAAATTCATTTCTAACCTTCTTTATTGTAGTTTGTCTCATAGTCAGCCAACTGTTTACACTGGATATGGCATTATTTTTTTAAAAAAGAATATTTTTATTAAACAGTTTTTAAGGTTTTTAAGAAAAGACTAGACAGCCACCTATCTCAAATGGTATGTGATTGAGCAAGGGATTGGACTAGAAGACCTCAAAGGTCCATTTCAGCTCTATTGTGATTGATTGATATATGCGCATTGTGAAAAGAATAGCCTGCAGCACAAATTATCTGAAGGTGATGAAAATGAGGGTTCGGAATTGTTTTTCCTTGATATGATTACAAGAGATAGGCCCAGCAGTTGAAGCCTTTCATCTAGATGTAGCTTCCTTTTGCCTCTTGCCCCGCTTGTTAGCGGGGCTACCTAATCATTGGAGAGAAAGTACATAAAATGTTTTCCTATTTTTCCACGCGATAACAAGACACAGCTGTTAGAGGCAACAGAACACAGGCAAAGAGATAAATAGGCAAACAACAAAACCGAAGCAAAATGGTTAAACCTCTCCTTAAAATGCACACATCCCTGGTGCCATTCACAGATTGTGTGTGGCAACATGTCAGTCAGATGTCATGGAAAGCATGCCCTAATGCTCCCGGAGATTGTTTTAAAACAAGGTTTCCTGTTGCAAGAGGTGAGAGGATATTAGAGGTGCCATGGAATATATTTTTCATATAAGTGTTTCACGAGGAAGCAAAGAGAATTCTGCAAGCATATGCATGTCTGTTAACAAATGCCAAGCTAATTCTGGCACTTATCCTTCTGCCAAAAGGAAGCCCATAATTCTAAGCCTATATAATTCAGGTGAATTATGGTCTGCTTATGGTGACTAATGATTGAAACCTTAAAAATTCTTTTTGGATACTTCCTGCCATTCCAAAAATATAGGAGTTGTCTTAATTTAATCCGTCTCTTTACTTCACCAAACATTTACATCCAAGTAAAGCGAAGGAGGTAGGGACGCAGTGGCTCAGTGGCTAAGATGCTGAGCTTGTCGATCAGAAGGTTGGCAATTCAGCGGTTCAAATTCCTAGTGCTGCGTAACAGAGTGAGCTCCCGTTACTTGTCCCAGATTCTGCCAACCTAGCAGTTTGAAAGCATGTAAAAATGCAAGTAGGAAAAAAAAAAAGGAAACAGCTTTGGTGGGAAGGCAACAGCGTTCTGTGTACCTTCGGCGTTTACTCATGCCGGCCACATGATCACGGAGACGTCTTCGGACAGCGCTAGCTCATCGGTTTTGAAACGGTGATGAGCACCGCCCCTAGAGTCAGGAACAACTAGCACATATGTGCGAGGGGAATCTTTACCTTTAAAGCAAAGGAAGGCCAGTAGTTCTAAGAAGTGAGACTTTATTCACTTGGCTTGTGAATTAATTGTATGATGAACAATAGGAACTGATTACGAACTGCATGGCAATTTATCACTGGATTAGTCAAGGAGCTTAGGAAAAAGCTCTTCCAGTAAAAAGAAATGAGTAAGAGACAATCTGATGAAAGTCAAAATGAGTCTTTCATCTTCATCCTAAGACCTTCTCTTAGGTCATCTAACTGCTGGGGAAACATACAAGGGTTACCCCAGATCATGAGAAATGAGATAAAAATTCTTCCCGCCCCCACCTTAAGCAATATATTAATCATGTATTGTAAGAAAAAACATTCCAATTTTTCAGAGAACATATACTCAACCTATGACATTTTGGCCATTATGGGTTGAAGATATTTATGGAAAGCAACATGAGCAAGCGAACAACTAGGCTATAACTCCTTCCTTCAACATTTTCTTTTTCTGGGGACAGGAGACATCAATGAGAATTCTTCTTTCTGTAGCAGATATATAAATTTAACTCTTTTCATTAAAGCATTACCACTCTAGATTGTTGAGCTTGGTAAATAAATACTCCAAAATTTCCAAATACATAAACTATCACCTCCCTGCCAACAACAGACAAATGAAGCACTTGGTGGGCTTCATATCATTCCAGGGTCCTAAAAACTATACATTTAGGGCCTTTTGAAAGAGGATTAAGATGGGGATCAATCTTATAGCTAATAACGAACATCTCCCAATTTCTAGCCTGGTGCCTTAACCACTACAACTATAGCAATAGTACTTAGATTTATATGCTGCTTCACAGTGCTTTACAGCCCTCTCTAAGTGGTTCACCGTGTCAGTCTATTGCCCCCAACAATCTGGGTCCTCATTTTACCCACCTCGGAAAGATGGAAAGCTGAGTCAACCTTGGTCAGGTTAGGATCGAACTCCAGGCTGTAGGCAGAGATAGCCTAACCACTGTGCTACCACAGCTCTCCAAAACGGATTCATAGAATTATCTTTCACATTAGTGCAGTGTCGTCTGCACTGGTGAGAGCGCAGCCAATGATCCTATCAGTTATAAGGCCATCACAAGAAACAATATCTGAGCTTGTTAACAGGAGGACATATTTGACGTTTGCTAGTTCAGAGTTGACATGAATGCAAAGATCCACACACACACACACACACACACCTGTTGGCAATTCATTAAAACAACTGGGTCATATCCAGGTTCACATCTAGAATGAAACTTGGCTTCTTTAATGAGTTCAAAGCTCTTCAGCTTTGAAACAGAGATGAACACTGCCCCCTAAAGTCGGGAACGACTAGCACATATGTGCGAGGGGAACCTTTACCTTTGCTTTTATATTGATTCTGCATTTCTGCTGCCTGCTATTTTCAGAATTGAATCTGAAGCCTTCCACAAACGTAATACGCCATTCTATTTTTCCCCCTAGAAGTTCATGTTTCAGTTGGTATAATAATATTTATATGAGAAACATGCTGAGATTTTCCCTTTCCCTTTAAAACATGCTGCCATATTCCTCCACGGTTGATATAATTAGGCTCTGTGGTCTCCCATTCTTCATAGCAGCTGCCGACAGTTTGCAGAAAACATGAAGAAAAGTCATGCGATCAAAATGATTACATTGTATTTTTTTCACCTTGACTAAAAATCCACTGACTAGTACAGGTAGAAGTAGAGGTAACACAGTGGACGTAGTGATGATATCGTTCCAAATAACCCAGAGATGGTATTCAGCCGATTCAGACTGGTTTGCCCGAACCAGTAGTGGAAATCACAGGTCGGCCTGCTCTACCCGTCCAATTTAGGCACGTTTTCAAGCTGCATTCCTACGTGCAAGCCACGTGCACGATAAAAGTGCATGTGTAGCAGGCTGAGTGCATGGGTGGACAGGGCGCATGCAAGCGAAGCAACCCCACGCAACAGTGGTGGGATTCAACTAATTTAACAACCAGTTCTCTGCCTTAATGACCAGCTGGGCAGGCATGGATCGGTGGTCATGTGACTGGTTGGGCATGGCCAACTCAACATCACTCAGGTCGATGGGCGCTTCGCCTTAGCTGTTGCAATGTAATAAGGATTAATCGGAGAGGCAGTTTCTGCAAGCAAGGCAATAAAGATTAGGCTAGAAACACCAGAATGTTTCCTTCCTGCCTTCCTTACAGGATTAGCCCTGTAAAGTGGAAAAAAACAAAATGTGATTTCTTCCAACAAGTGGTTCTCCAAACTGCTTAGAAAGTTAACAACCGGTTCTCCCAAATAGGTGCGAACTGGCTGAATCCCACCACTGCCACCCCTGAAATTAACTAAGCATAGTACCAGCTGCAGAAGAGAAGAATATATAGTGAAGAGCCTTTAGTGGCATCATTACGTGCTGGTTTTCCTCTCTGAAATGTATTCAATTGTGGAATCTTTTGCTCTGTAACCTGGCAGTGGCTTTTTGGATAAAGGTCATTTCCTTGTTAAATATTTATAGCAACCTCTAGAACATCCAACTATTGAGCCAAAGTAGAGGGATAATACCTGCATATCATTTGTGGATGACTGGGTGAGGTTATAAAGGTGCTATAAGTCACTACTGGGGAAATAGCAAAGAGCGTCAGATTGACAGTACAGCATGTACCTAAATTCAACTCCATTCCTAGATTTTAACCAAAGTTGATATTTTTAAACATTAATTTCCCTGACTCCTCAGAAGACAGTCTCATTCGTTTTAATTAAATTCATACGCAGTTCCAGATACACAAACAGGAATCCTAAAATAATCAAGTAATGCTCATTTCATAAACAGGATACGGGTGATGTCAGTCTTCTAGTACTTGAGGGGCTGGGACCAGTGGTGGGATTCAAATAATTTAACAACCGGTTCTCTGCCCTAATGACCAGCTGGATAGGGGTGACTCAATGGTCATGTGACCGTGAGGGCATGGCCAAACTCAATGTCACTCAGGTCGATGTCACTTAGGGCACTTTGCCTTAGCTCTTACAATGTAATAAGGATTAACTGGAGAGGCATTTTCTGTAAGCAGGGCAACAAAAATTAGGCTAGAAACAACACCAGAATGTTTCCTTCCTGCCTTACTTACAGGATTAGCCCTGTAAAGTGGGGGAAAAAACCAAAATGAGATTTCTTCCAACAACCGGTTCTCCAAACTGCTTAGAAAGTTAACAACCGGTTCTCCCGAATAGGTGTGAGCGGCCTGTTTTTAGCCGTTTTTAGTGTCATTTTCAGGCCATTTTTCAACACTCCAGTTCCCGTGAAGACCAGCTGGCCAGCACGCATGTGCACGCCAGAAACCAGAAGAGCAGCTGGCAACAGTGCACATGCCTACAGAGAGAGGTCTGTGTGCCACCTCTGGCACGCTTGGCATAGGTTCGCCATCACAGAACTAGAAGATCTTCCAACTCTGTTATTCTATGCCCTGTGTTCAATATGCATTGAACTGCCTTAACAGTGATTGCACTCATGTATTTTGTTCCCACGGCTGATCCCACTGTTTCTCTGTTCAACATTTCACAGGCTTATAATCTGAGACTTTACAGTTATATAACTATTGTTCCTTATGCAGCATCACTCCTACACTGTCTGGGTGCACAGAAAATTGAGTTCTTGTCATAAATAGCTGCTGGAAAGATTCTTATAAACTAAAAGCATAGTTTTAGTTTTAAGAGTGTGAGAGGATGGATCACACAGGTGGTAATCCAAAATGTGCAATGAGTTTCTAACATTAAAATGATTAATGATTCCATTTTATTTTTGCACAGTTTAAGGCTGTGTCCACAATGCTCCCATCTCCTATTGTCCCACATACAGCAACCCATGAAATAGATTGGACTGAGAGAGAGAGCAATATGTCAAAAATCTAAGTCACGTTTTCCCAGTTTCTAATCAAGCATCTTAACCACTGCATCAGACTAGTTATGAACATAGGAATAAATAACAGCTCTGCTGCCATTTTTCTACAATAGCTTTCTTATTTTTACTTTTAAATGGAAACTGGAGACTAGAAAACATACAATGTCTAAAATAATAAAGATTTGATCTGTGTTTGTGATGCAGTAGGAAGACTGGACCCAATCTGAACAGAATCAATTTGATATAATGAAACAATGTCACTAATAAAAACGTCCACTAAGACTTCACACTGATTTGAAAGCAGCAGCTGATTGAATCCAAAGCATCATAGATTTGATGAAAATATTATTTGATTGAATCTTTTTTTAATGTCTGACGTTTAACCCAACCACACTACACATGTACACATATTTTAAGTGGCTAGGCAAGAAAAATAGGCTACAGATTACTAATAAATTAATTCTAAGGATGGATGCCTGTATTTATATCTAGTCACGTTTATTTATTTATTACTAAGTCACTTGAGTTGCTAATGGTTCCCCAAAGTCCATGCTATATATTCATTCATAATGCAGTGATGTCCAAATTTTATATACCATAAGAAAGGGTGAGTGCCAAAGAATTAAGGCCTTTGAACTATGGTGCTGGAGAAGACTCCTGTGAGTCCCTTGGACTGCAAGGTGATCAAACTGATCAGTCCTAGAGGAGATCAACCCTGACTGCTCTTTAGAAGGCCAGATCTGAAGATAAAACTCAAATACTTTGGACTCACGAAAGGAGAAGGAAGGACTCATGAGACAAGAGCCTAATACTGGGAAAGATTGAGGGCACAAGAAGAAGGGGATGACAGAGAATGAGATGGCTGGATGGAGTCACTGAAACAGTCGGCGTGAGCTTAAATGGACTCTGGAGGATGGTAGAGGACAGAAAGGCCTGGAGGAACATTAGGGCAGTGCTCATCTCTGTTTCAAAGCCAAAGACCCAGCGCTGTCCAAAGACGTATCCGTGGTCATGTAGCCAGCATGACTAAATGCCGAAGGCACATGAAATGCTGTTACCTTCCCACCAAAGTGGTCCCTATTTTTCTACTTGCATTTTTACATGCTTTCGAACTGCTAGGCTGGCAGAAGCTGGGACAAGTAACGGGAGCTCACTCCATTACGGGGCACTAGGGATTCGAACCGCCGAACTGCTGACCTTTCTGATCAACAAGCTCAGCAACTTAACCACTGAGCCACCACGATATGTATATGTGCACACCGGAAACCAGAAGAGCAGCTGGCAACTGTGCACATGCCTACAGAGAGGGCTCTGTACACACACACACACACACACAGAGAGAGAGAGAGAGAGAGAGAGGTGCATCTCTCTCTGTGTGTGTGTATGTTCATATATAATTTTTCTGAATTTATACATGCTTAACAAATCTCCTTAATTGTGGAATAAGGTATAAGTGTGTTTTCAAAGTATCTGTTATTCATAAGATAAACTTGGGCCCCCTTAAACAAATGCACTTCTCTACCCAAGAGCGTTAAAATGAAAGCCATATATCTGTTTTAGCAACTTCCTGCTTTGATGTAGAACAAATCAAAACAAAACAGAGAATCCACAGACCCCGAGGAGGAGTTGTTGTTTAAGTGAAGAGTTTGCCTGGCAGTATTGGCAGAAATTTAGGCTAAAAGTATTTAACCTGGAAGATTAAATTATAAGTAGAAAAGGATTGCTACACTCCAATTCTTGCCAATAGTGTTTGTGCATTTGCACTGTGTTTGTAGAAATTTGACTGGAAAGTTCATCTGCGTAGTGGATTAAAGATGGCTAAGCAGACAGCGCCTCAAACTGGAGATCAAATGTGCCAGCAGACAAGATAGCTCCCTTAATCCATCTTTCATCAACTAAGGAGTTCTTGTAGTTATTCCCATGCTAGCCATGGTTGCCATTCAAAAGAAGGATTGAAGCTCTTCTGCAAAGTAAGCCAGGGCTAAATACAAGAGAGATTACTAATAATCATAGGGTCTTATAAAGTGGATTTTTCTGAAGGACAAGGAATGGTATAAAGCAGTTACACAATTGCAAAGAAAATAAGAAGCTCAAGGCATTTCTCCTCTCCTACCTTTCTTTTGGAGGTAAAAGGTAAGATGGCCCCACCCCCACTTCCACTAGCAATTGTATCACGATTGGAGATCTGAAATCAGAAAGAGCCTTCACTTGTTAGAGGATGTGCTACTCAAGATATGCAGAGTTCTAAACAAATGCAGGATAATTTAGTAGCAGCCAGTCTCATTACACATAAAAACCCTCAAAATGCAGTTGCATGAACTTAACCCAGTTATCAATAAATGCTAACAGAACATTCACAACAGTGGTGAAATTCAAACTGTTTTACTACCGGTTCTGTGGGTGTGGCCTCGTGGGCGTGGCAGGGGAAGGATACTGCAAAATCCACATTCCCTCCCCACTACTGGAGGAAGGATATTGCAAAATCTCCATTCCCACCCCACTCTGAGGCCAGCCAGAGGTGGTATTGGTCAGTTCTCCAAACTAATCAAAATTTTCGCTACCGATTCTCCAGAACCTGTCAGAACCTGCTGAATTTCACCCCTGATTCACAATATATAGAATTGTTGGAAGAAATATCCATCTGGTTAAGTTCCAAGAGGGGAGAAAGACACTAGAAACATGCAGGGTGATTGGAAAGACGGTTTAATGGAGCATAACCATCAAGCACATGGTCCTGGTTCAGCTGAACACATGGAGAGGAGAGTGAAGGTTATTTATACCCCTTCTTGGGCCTTGCCCTTGAGCTTCCTGTTCCTGTGGTAAGGGCATGTATTCTATTTGTTGCTGTCAGAGTCCCATGGGGCTAGGCATAGCTGATTTTGTAGGTTATCTGAGTCAAGCTTGATTGAAGCTTGGGCTGAGGCAATGAAGGGGCTTTGTTGTACAGTTCTTATTATGGCTGAATGGCTTTGCCCTGGAGGATAATGTAAATAGGCTGGGCCACTCCTTGTCAATGGGCACCAAATAGCTGCTGAGGGCAGGGAGCCGAAGCGCTGAGTTTCTATCTTTAGAAGCATGTTTCTCTTTTAGGGAAAATATAATATTCTGCCCTTTTAATATTTCGTAAAATATTTCATTCTTCGAAGAGGGGTGGGTGCTAACTTTCTGCAGAATAAAAACAGATTTATTAAGAAATAGATAGGGGAGAAGGCCTTCCTAAAACACATCTTGAAGAGAGAGAAATCTAAAAGAGAGGAGGATCTGCGGTAAAGTTTTCTTTTTCCTCTTAAAGACTCATTTCACTAACAAGAAGTCAGGAGAAAACCTGGCATAGGAAAAACTTATGAAGGCCCTTCTCTTTACCCCTCAGTCATCATTTGCCCTAATAGCTCATAGGAGAAGAGCAAAAAAGGTGATTAGGGGACTGGAGACTAAAACATATGAAGAATGATTGCAGGAACAGGGTATGTCTAGTTTAATGAAAAGAAGGACTAGGGGAGACACGATAGCAGTGTCCCAATATCTCAGGGGTTGCCACAAAGAAGAGGGAGTCAAACTATTCTCCAAAGCACCTGAGGGCAGGACAAGAAGCAATGGGTGGAAACTTATCAAGGAGAGAAGCAACTTAGAACTAAGGAGAAATTTCCTGACAGAACTATTAATCAGTGGAACAACTTGTCTCCAGAAGTTATGAATGCTCCAACACTGGATGTTTTTAATAAGAGATTGGACAACCATTTGTCTGAAGTGGTGTAGGGTTTCCTGCCTAAGCAGGGGGTTGGACTAGAAGACCTCCAAGGTTGCTTTCAACTTTGTTATTCTATTCTACTCTATTCTATTCATGCAAATAGATGGTGTCATCTGTCACAATCATGCACATCCAAGGCCAACAAACTACTTGAGGGAAGGAGGCAGAGACAGTGCTGTCCTGATATGCCTCACAGCTGATTGCTTGTTTTGCTACCTCAGGGGATGTCAAATTCACATTGTCATGGCGTCCTTAGGTGACGTATCATGACTTTTTCCTCCTTTGCTAAACCGGGCATGGGCACGGCCAGCTTCTACCTGAAGCTTACATTGCTTGCTCAAAAGCAGCAATTCAGCAGCAGCAGTAGCTGTGATATACAGCAACAGTTGTATGTTGAAGCTGGCAAGGTTTGAAATAAGAAGCTGAACCCAGGCATGATTGTAGTATCAATTCAATACATGTGCCATCCACCGTCCAGGCTGAGAAATGACAGCAAGAAATCCATTATAACAAAAGGAAGAGAGAAAGATAGCCTGTATTGAACAAGTGGGACACTGAATAGAGAGAATTAGATGTTTTGTTGTTACCAGGAATGCCAATATTTGCAATCTTATCTCCGCAAGCCAGAGACTCTCTTGTGCAAGTTCTTGAGAGACCTTGAGCTCTATTGGAGGCAGAATTATAGCACCATTGTGCCTATAACTCCTATAATTTAGGATACATACAAAGCTTGTTGGAGGGACAGTCTGGAGTGGTGGCTTCTCTGCCTGCTTACACAGAGACTTTTCCAATTGAATTACTGCCCAGACCCCCAAATAAAAAAATATAATTGCCCTCAGGGCTCCAGGCAGGGGTGGGTTGCTCCCGGCATTACTGCCAGTTTGGTGCGTGCAAAAATATGTGTACATTTGCACAAAAATACATCTGCAAATTCACAAAATGTTAAAAAAAGGAAAAAAATTAAATTCCTGCAATGAAAATTGTTTGGCACATGTGCAGAACTGAAAATCAAAATGGCGGCCCAATAGGAGAACTGGTTCAGGGACTTGGCAGGCCTGAGTCGCTGCAGGTTTCTAGCGACCCAAGCAGCCAAACCACTACCAGTTCAGCCAAACCGGTCCAAATCGGTAGGAACCCACCTCTGACTCCAGGACAGTTAAGGAATAATGGGTGAATGTCCAGCTCTGTTTCCACCCCATTTGCTGTGTAATCCTTTCATTGCCCCAGTTCACACTCTAATCAATTCTAATAATTCTCAACCAAGAAAGAAGCGTGATAAAAGATATGGTAATTCTACAGCCATAGTAGTCATCATAATTACTTTCCCCAAGATTTCAACTCGGTATTGAAATCACACCTTACAAAAAGGCTACAGGAGCAATTTATATTTGGACTTTTCAATGTCTTTGTTAGGGTACTTTTAAATAGTTGTTATTAACACCTACTTCATTAAATATATCATATTTTCCCTCTGCTGTATCACGGACGGCATCTTTGAGGTTGCTATTCTTGGGAGATTCTGATGGCAGCAAGAATTAAAATGGAGAAACCTCTGTGGTGCTTTTAGAGATAGTGGCAATTATCGGTCTCGTAACTTTCTGTCAGAAAAGAGGATAACAAAAAGATGCCATTATTTCAATTTCACAGCTTCCTTAGGAAATGTGAGTATTAATAACACAGATACAATTGCATATTGAAGTAAATACAGGCAAATGCTCTTGATTTAGGCAGATAAGAAATCAGATTCTTCTCTCTTTAATTAGTCTGCTGTTCCTAAGACATTCATGCAAATGCAGCCAGACCAGAGGCCACAATTGACAGAAAGGAATTCAATTTCCTCTTTCTTTCTTTCTCTCCCTCCTTCTTTCTCCCACATAAACACATCGAGACCCTCATTCTCTTTTTAAGAATGAGGATTTGGGGAAACTTAGTTACTTAAGATTAGCAGAGTTTTAAAACTGGAGGAGGAAAAACATCAATAGCCTGTGCTATGAAGATGACACTACCCTGATAGTACCTTGAGTACTCATCTCAAATGAACTAAGCCACAGAGCTCACTGTAACAGCATTGCCAAAAAGGCACTAAGAGTTGTTAACCTAATTTTGTGAACCTTCTTCTCCCATAACATTGTACTGCAAACTCGGGCATACAAAACCTTTGCCAGACCAATTCTTGAGTGCAGCTCGTCTATCTGGATCCACACTGTATATCAGATATTAATACAATTGAGCTGGTCCAGATGTATTTCACAAGGAGAGTCCTCCACTCCTCTGCTCACAATAGAATACCTTATGCCACCAGACTCGAAATTTTTGGCTTGGACAACCTGGAACTACGCCACCTATGATCTGACCTAAGCATAGTACATAAAATTATCTTCTACAACGTCCTACCTGTCAACAACTACTTCAGCTTCAACCTCAATAATACTCAGACAAACAATAGATACAAATTCAAGATAAACCACTCCAAACTTGAGTGCAGAAAATACAATTTCAGCAACAGATGATCAGTGCCTGAAATTTCTGCCTGACTCTGTTGTTACATCCTCTAACCCCCAAAACTTTAACCTTAAAGTGTCTAGCATGGACCTCGCCCCATTCCTAAGAGCTCTGTAAGGGGGTGTGCATAATCGCACCAGCGTGCCTACCATCCCTGTCCTACCATCCCCATTTATTTGTACTCATTCCCTTTTTCATGTCCATGTTTATACTTATCCCTGTTATCTTGTACATGTTCAACAAACTAAATAAATAAAATAAATAAATAAAAATGCAAAGGCTCTGCAAGCTCTAGTAATAAAAGTCAAGGAGCACAGGGGGGAAATGGGACTAAAATTAAATATAAAGACCAAATGAATGACGATGGGTGCAACAGCCTCCCTTAGAATTGACAATGGAGATATTGAAGTAGTGGAAAGCTTCTCTCTTTTAGGATCAACCATCAGCAGTAAAATATCATGATCAACAAATATGTCTCAAATTAGCTCTTGGTAGTGGAGCCATGAAGGTCTTGGAAAAAATATTCAGGTGTCAGATCACATATAAACCAGTGATGTGCGGTGAGCTTTATGGCTGGTGAGGCAGCAATTTTTTTAGACTTGTGGACTTCAATTCCCAGAATTCCACAACCAGGCATGCTCAGTTCCGATTTAAAGCGACAGCATTTTCCCCCCTTGCAAAATAAGTTTTCCCATTCTTTTTCTTCTCCTTCCCACTCCTTCCTCCTTCTCTCCCTCCCTCCCCCCTCTCTCAAACAGACACACGCACACAAAGAAGTTGGATCCCTCTCTCACTCACTCACTCTTAAACACAAACACAGAAGTTGGATTGGATATATTTTCCAATGGCTTGAAAGCAGCTCCTCTGCCATACCCCCTCTTCCCCTGCTGCCTTCCGATCCGAGCCTTTGATTGCAGGTGGAGCCACGTTGCCTTTTCAAACTTGTAATCAGTGAAGCTGGGCTTATATACTTTTATCCAGCTCTCTCTCTCTCTCTGTGTGTGTGTGTGTGTTTGAAAAGGCAACGTGGTTCTGCATGCAATCAAACTTTTTGAATTCCTCCCCCCTCCCCACACACGCACCTTTTCCAGCTGTTTCAGAGAGGATTTCAACTCTGCTTTTGCCTGCCCTCATGAAAAGAAAAAAAAATGTAAAAAGAGAAAGGCCAAAGCTCTGAGTCAGACTGAGCTAGTTGCTCTCAGAGAACTCTAAAAAGCCTCTAAAAATGCCCTCTACAGGAGGCGAGAGAACACGTGCCTCCTTTGCATAAGGAATTTTTCACCTTTTAACCCTTGCTTAACTCTGCTCAAGTGATCATAAAGCTAGAGTAAAGGAGGCCCGTAGTTCTCTCGCCTCCCCCTGCAGTTAAGCACTAAGCAGAGTCATCCACTGTGACTCTGTCAGCAACTACCTTAGCCTTTTTCCTTTTAATTATCCTTTTCTTTTCCTCATGACACTGGTGAGGCCCCGCCACCCCTGCCTCCCCTGACTGCATGTCCCTGGTATAAACCTAGAAAGATCAGAATAATGTAAGTATTCCCTATGATTTCTAAAGAAGTAAAAGATGGAAAGGAGGAGTATTAGTACCATTGAACTTTGGTATTGGAAAAGAGTCCTAAGAATAGCGCTAGCACTTAGATGTATATGCCACTTCATATACCACTTCATAGTGGTATATATTTATAGCCCTCTCTAAGCAGTTTTCAGAGTCAGCATATTGCCCCCAACAATCTGGGTCCTCGTTTTACCAATCTTGGAAAGAGGGAAGGCTGAGTCAACCTTGAGCTGGTTCAAAATCGAACTCCTGGCAGTGAGTAGAGTTGGATAACTGAGAAAAGAAGCAAATGGATCGTTGACTAAATCAACAGAGAGTTCTCACTTAAAGCATAAATGAACCAGCTCTCGTATTATTCTACTTTTTATATATTATGTGAAGACTTAGCTCTTTGGAGAAGGTGGTAATGTTGGGGAAAGTGGAAGGAAAGACAAGTGAATGACAAGCAGCAAGTAGGTGGACTTGGTTTCCCCAGACTCCATGATTGACTTGGATGATGGGTGCACCATTAGAAGACCTGAAAGATCAGGGAGAGACTGTCGTGGAGAATATTGTACCTTTATGGTCACTAAGAATCAAAAATTATGGCTCATAATCAGTCAAGCAATTCTGAAAGCATCATCCATTTATCTTACAGACATTTTCCATTGTCCTTCATTTATTGCACAGACAGGCCTAACCCTGCACAAGCATCTCAGCAATTCTTCATGAAGAACCAAATGTTCTCTTACTAGAATCAGATTAGATGTCAGAAATCATATCAGAATTCAATTGGAGTCAGATGGCATGAAAATTTCATAAATAAATGTCTAATTCAGCCCACTCAGACCATTACTCAGGCCAGCTACAATGATCAAAAAGCACTAGTTCCCTTTTGACAGAATGCTTCACAAGATACTATCTGATTCACCCCCAAGCTAAACCTACAAAATTTCTGAAATCAACCTGTTACCCTGCATGTGCATGGAAAAACAATACTGCCTTTATTTATTTGGGCATCCTGTTCAGGATACCCCACCAGTATTTCTCCAGCTGATGTTCAGAAATAATTGGTTAGAGTGTTGTACAATTATTTTTATACTTCTCATCTATTGTCTTCTCTGGTGTTGCTTTTCTCCTCTGTGCCTATGGCTCTGTGTGCAACATCCTTAAAGGAGAGTGAATGGGGAAAGGATAAGGCGCAGTTGCAGCAGCTGTTTTTAATATTTAATTTCCCCCACCTTCTGTTTCTCTATAATCTCTCTGCAAACCTGAAGGGAATGAAGCATTTTAAAGGCAACAGGCAAAGCTGGGAACGAAACATATGCTTCATTCAAAAGTGAAAATTATTTGCAAATGAGAAATTATGCAAACATTCCCTGTCTACCTGTATACTCAAATTGCCCAGGGAAATGCCTAAAATCACATCAGTTGTAAAAAGGGTCTGTCATCACCTCTGCTTCAATAGCAGTGCAGTGGGTATTTGCAAAGGAAGCTTAGAAGAATGCCTATTTCATTAAAATGCCATTCAAGTTCTGATGTGACTCTTTTGTGGAGTAACAACTAGTAACAAGGGGGACGGGGAAGTGGGGAGGGACAGATTCAGGCTGCTTTGTTAACATTTATTGGTATGTGCAAACTTGTTGGAGTGGTGAGGCAGGCAGTGCTAGAAGGGGAAAGCGTTTAACAAAAGCTGATGATAAAAATGTATAATGCTCAAAATATAATAGATGGACCTTAATTCCATTTGCAGAATTAAACATGGGGGGTTGAGAATACTATACAAAGCTGTAACTAGGCATTTCAATATTCTCTGCAGGGTTTTAAAAAAATCTAAGTCTGCTAAATAAAAGTCAATAACTCTAGATGGCTTGGCTGTCGTGGGAAATCTGCTTGCCAGCATATAGTCTGTAAAACGCACTGACCATTCTAACAGTGTCCAAATCAGGGATAACCCCCAAAATAGGCAGACATAATCACGCTTCTCCACCCTGTAGGAAATTAGCACCCACCCCTCTCCTAGAAGAATGAAATATTCTAGCCTCCACAGGGGCCGGGCTCTTACCTCGCACCCAAAACTGGCCACGTGGAGACTCCTGGTAGGGGAAGGATGGGTGGGTCAAGGCCAGCCAGGGCTGGGATTTGGAGGTTCTTCAAACCAGTCATAACGTTAGCTACAGGTTCTCCCAAACCCAGGTGAAAAGCAGCCCACCACTGCTTTTCCCTGAAGGATTGGGATTAGAACGTAATGTTTTAAGGTGATTTCCCCCTCATCTGAGTGTTTCCAGTCAGTAGATCCTTAAACTTTCCATTGCCTTGGGGCCTCTCCTCTAGGTTATTTAACATCTGTATAAAACCACTGAGATAGGTGATTTATCTTTTTTAGGATGAAGTATCAGCCACATGCAGTTGTTATTCCACAATATATTGCCACTCTGGGCTAAATTGGAGGAACTGGGGAAGTCTTAAACAGAGCATAGATTCTATGAAGGAATGGAGAGAAAGAAGCTCAGATAAAATCTAACAGGGGAGCTGTTGTTCATTAGCAAGTGTTTAGGATAGACAGAAATATCAGCCCGGAGATTTCGACATGATTGGCCTCAGTTGAAGGAGCCAGTCCCTGATCTGGGGATCTTCTTGGATTCATAGCTCCCGCTGGAACAGCAGGTAGAACTCTTAAGCGAGGGGCTGTTTACAAGAATTTCAGATATTGTGCCGGTTAGAAACCTATCTGGATAAAAGAAACCTCATAACAAAGACTTATTATCTGATTATCATACATCTGATCTATTAGAATATGCACTACATGCATCTCTCTTTGAAGACGGCTTAGAAGCAGCAACTGGTATAAAATTGGCAATCAATTGATTACCTCAGTGTTGTAATATAGTTCCTACTATTGTCTATTTGGCAACCCACAATTTTGAGTTTGCTGTCTTAAATTGCTAGTAGGTTTCCAAACCCAGTTCAGTGACTGGTGATTATTCATGAAGCACTATGCAGCCGTGACACTGGATTATATCACACTACCTTACGAAGTATGATTCTGTCCACCCAGATATTTCACAACTACAGACCTTTATCAGGCTTGGAAAGTTGCCAGGCTGATATCTTCCAAACACTACACTGTGGCACCAATTACTTGGCAAGAAGTCAGGAACAGATCTTCACCCTAATGAATTGAACTAATTGTCTCCTGCAAACTTCCCCTTTCGCTCATCTTTATTCCCTATGGAAGGGGCCTTTCACTATCTACCTGTGCCTTTACTCCCGAGTCAACCCTTGTTCCTTAGCTGTTACCTTCTCTTGGCAGCTCTGTGCATGTGCACATCAGGAACAGGCTCCAGCTGTTCTTCTGCCCCACTGATATCTGACTCCGAAGGTAGCTGATAACTGTCAGACAGCCCTGGCCCCATCTCTGCCTCCAATGCAGAGCCCTCAACAGAGCCTTCCCCAGACTCCATGACTGACCCATGTTCCTCCTCATTGTCTGAGTCTGCCACCAGCTTCACTGGCCACTATCAAGCCACAACAACACTAGAGAATTCCTGGAAGCCCGGCGGTCAAGTTCAAACTGAACCTAGCAGCAGCCATCTTTCTGTTCGTCAGTTGCCACACAAAGGAGGAAGGAGAGAAGGAGGTTGGAATTCATTACTAGACACAACAGAGAGCTTTCTCATGAGAACCAAGATAATCGCTACTGGAAACCAATAAGGTTGAGGAAAGAGTGCCTGAAGAGACTGTCAATTAACCCAATTGGCCAACGTGACCTGTGACACTTGGGGATGGGCTTATTTCTTAGTTTAATTATACTGAAACCACAGGATTCACAAGATTTAGAATTGATTTTCCTTTGTAGCTAAGCCGATATGATGTACTCAATAAATAGGACCTTTGAGAAGGAGCCAAGTCTCAGAGTTCTGATTTGCTTGGGTTCATTAGTTGGAATCTTGACACTGGCAGTCTGACAATTCAGCCATCAATAGGCACATAGGTATAAAGCAGGGGTGGGTTTCTCGCCCCGTTCCAACCAGTTCGGTTGGAACGAGGCCGGCGGCGTCCTCACGCACGCGTGCGGCGTCCTCGCGCACACACGCGGCGTCCTCGCGCACGCACGCAGCGCGCGCATGCATACTAGCGTCTGCGTGATGCTCCAGCTGCTCCTGGAGGATCGCGCAGGCGCTGTATGCATTCTGCGCATGCGTGGAAGCGCAGAATTCGTAAAAACCGGGTAAGGAGCGGGCGTGGGTGTGCGGGCGCGCGCGGGCGCGGGGGGGGGGGGGCTTCGCCGTTCCCGGAAGTTACTTACTTCCGGGTTCGGCAACCAACCGGATCGCAGGGACCGGTGCAAACCGGTTGAAACCCACCCCTGGTATAAAGATCATCTACATACAGTTCAAAAAAGACAATCATCAAACCAAAAAGAGAACAAAAAGACCAAAATATCTCCCTACTACCCAGACCTAGATGAGCAAAGATTAACTCCAAGGTTAACATCAAACCAATAGTCAAGAAGTAACCAATACCCCTAATGAAGAAATTGCCAAACATGCTAACATGTTTGCTAACAACTAAAGAACCACCAAGACACTCCCACCCACACAGACAGGGCAAGCCACTAGAATATAAATTGAGAGCAAATACCATTCCTTACTAGTACTGATGATGTTACCTAGTTTGGTTAATAAAACATCTGCAAGAAAACACATTCAGAGAGCACCAAGGTACCCTCAATGAAAACTAAAATACATAGTTCAAATCTGATTTAAGCAATTATGTAACCATACAATGCTGGTGAATTTTGGAAATATAACACAAAGACGACCCTTTTGTCGTTATGCCATTGTATCTTCATAATTCACAGACCTGGACCAGAGGTAACATCTGAAAATGATATCATATATTAAATGAAGCCAAAAGAAAATCAAAGAAAGAAAAAGATTTTTCTTTATATTAAAGTAGTTGATAACCTGGCATTGCCCAGGTTTTTATTTATAGGGGAGAAATATCCATACCAAATGTAATTTCTAATGTTGGATGTTCCCCCTTACCAGAGGGAGCCCCCTTGTGGAGTACTGTGAAGCCTTTACCATGGCAACTCCACTGTGCTGTACAGTTGAAGCCATTTTAAGGCACAACAGGCTGTATCTTAACAGAACATACATCCCTAGGTCTTACCCCCACAGTATTTTTCTCCAGAGGTTAAGTCATCTATGTACCAAGTTTGGTTGAAATTGCCCGAGGCGTTCCAGAGTTATGCTGGAACACACACACACACACACACACACACACAGAGCCATTTTTATATAAATAGATTAAAACTGGATTTAATCAGAAGGCCTTATGTTCAAGTTCTTTTTCAAAACTCAACCAGCCAAAAACCTTGAAACCCTTTGATGTTTTCAACCTTAATCTTAAGATATTTCTACCAAGAGAGCCTTAACTCTCTTCCTCCCAGAATGTTTACATTACACATTCAGAAAGTCAGTCATATGGAAGAGAGCTCTTCAATTCTACATTTCTTTCAAAACACTTCACCCTCAACGTTTCCTTTTTCTCAACTGGGCCTAGTTTAACTTGCTCAGGTCCACAAAATTTTGCAAAATAGCCTGCCAGTGCAAGGCTATTAACATACCTGTGATTATGCAGGAAAATATATTCTGTAAAGTTGCCAAGTTATGCAGAAATTATTTTCGTAACACCAAGAAGCATCCAAACAAGTTTCACTTCATCATCACCATGAGGAACTGATTGAAAGTATCACTTTAGGTGAGAAATCACACTCCTGGCTCATTATCAGCTTGAGATGCATATCAACTGTGTTGTTTCATTTTAAAGAAACCTAGACAAAAGACAACAGCATGTAGCCTTACTGTAATTAAATCATACTCCGGGGCAGAGATAATAGCAAATTATAAAATGGCTTGGAAAAGTGACAGTAATTATTCTTCAGGGATCCTTTTCTACCCAAGTTTATAGACTTTAAGACTTGTCAGAAAAATCTCTGAATGTGAAAGATCAGAGAAAACAAAGAGTATTGAGTCATTAAGCATTTTTGGTCAACCCGCTATGTATTTCTTTGTCAAAGTTCTTAGTCCTAATTCTTTTCTACTGAATCAGAAATTTTTGGTGCCCATAAATCATGACATTATTAGTCATGAAATACAGTATATGCATTTGAGTTACATTTTCATTTTTTAAATTTTGTTTGTTAGCTCCAATTCTGAATCTATATATATAAAAGCCAAATACCACACATACATCATGAAATCTCCAAAACTGTAAAGCTTACAAGTGTGAAATTCGGCATGTATGTTCCTCTTGGCTTCTAGGTGCTCATTAATAAAGGATTTTTCAAAATGACCATCAGATCATCAGTATTTCTTATACAGTATTATATTAACATGTGTCGATGCAAAGGAGTTAGACGTTCTACTCCTCCTTCCCATCTGAAAGGAACTCTGTTCCAACTGTCACTTGCCTTATATGGGCATGGACAGCGCATGAATCATCCAGCCTGTGAACTGGGAGTTTAGTCATTCTACTCCCCTTCCCCAGCTGAAAAGAACTCTGTTCCAACTGCCAGTTGTCTTTAAGTGTCAATTTATCAAGCCCGGTCACATAGTTTTGCAGTGAAGCATGGGGATCCAACTAGTATTTAAAATATAAGCTAAAGTATAGGAAGCTCCTTGGAGACTAATCCAGTTAACTTCATCTTTTCTAAACTGGATGAAAACCATGTTTCTTTTCACTGCACATGTCAAGAATAAAAACCTGGGATTTTCTGCATGCAAAGTATGTGGTCTGCCATAGAGCAAGCTGACTTACAGTATGCCCAATCAATAAGCTACAATACACAGAATGGATTATATCAGAAAGGTAGGCAAAATGACCATTCAACATAAAATCCAAATGAGACAGAATTATTTGACAAAAATATGATCTGGCTTTGGTGTATGATGAACCCCCATTCCCCTATAATCAAATGATGTGTGACTGACAACTTGTAATAGCATGAAATATCAATATTTAATTCAATTGAAATATAGCAATAGCAATAGCAGTTAGACTTATATACCGCTTCATAGGGCTTTCAGCCCTCTCTAAGCGGTTTACAGAGTCAGCATATTGCCCCCAACAATCCGGGTCCTCATTTTACCCACCTCGGAACGATGGAAGGCTGAGCCAACCTTGATCCGGTGAGATTTGAACAGCCGAACTGCAGAACTGCAGTCAGCTGAAGTAGCCTGCAGTGCAGCACTCTAACCACTGCGCCACCTCGGCTCTATATCTCTATTGTCTCAATGAATAATTTCAGTTTCAAAGCAATTAATCTCTCTCTCTCTCTCTCTCTCTCTCTCTCTCTCTCTCTCTCTCTCTCTCTCTCTCCCTCCCTCCCTCCCTCCCTCCCTCCCTCTCTCCCTCCCTCTCTCTCTCTCACACACACACACACCCTGCCCCTTTCTAATAGCTGTCTATTGCTAATGAGCTCTGGTTACTTTATCTCTGATCATTCTGCATGGGCTTTTGAATACACAGGAAGAAATGCAAGATGATAAAGGATCAGTCTAATCAGCCCAGATTGCTTTTTATGTTGAAATCAGGAGGGTTGCGAGACACAATTATTGGACATCTGGAGATTTCCAGATCCAGAGTATTATGTATCAGTGCTGGCAACTAATGTATTGGTGATCAGAGAGTTCTAATATGATTGATCCAGTGGTGGGTTGCAAATATTTTTACTCTCAGTTTGGGCTCATTTCCATGCACACTCGTGCATGCGTGCAATGCTTCTGCGCATGCACAGAAGCATCTGGGCGGGTGGGCAAAGCCTCCTGCCGCCATTACTACCAGTTCAGCTGAACCAGGCCAAACCGGGAGCAACCCACCACTGGATTGATCATTGAGCTACGCACTGAGTTACATCATGGTGAAAATGTGAATGCAAACTGAGGTACAAAATAGCTG
This sequence comes from Thamnophis sirtalis, assembly GCF_051295495.1. NCBI lineage: Eukaryota > Metazoa > Chordata > Lepidosauria > Squamata > Natricidae > Thamnophis > Thamnophis sirtalis. The sequence goes on from NW_028261389.1 coordinate 67,514,740, forward strand.
TAGGCTGAATGATGCTCATTTCTAATTCAAATTGGAAGTCTCAGGGCACCACGCTTTCATTTTATTTCCATCTTCTGACCTCTCCCAAAACAGTTTGAAACCAGCCTTCAATTATCTTCTCTGCAAGCTTTGAAGGTCTTGGAAATGGCAGGGGACACTGTAAGGCCATCAGCTGTTCAAAAGAAAGAATATAAAAACTGGATGCAATGACATCACCCTGATGTGCCACAGTTCCAGGTGTAGGAAACAAGTGGGGGAAAGCATGCAGGGCATAGTTTTCTGGACTTCTCTCCCACTCTTTAATAACAACCCTCCTTTTACTCTCCAGAAAACTAGGGAGGGTCCCTGCTGAAAGGCTTCCCACAACCCCTCTGTGTGAGCTGAGGTATCGTTTGCATGATGCAGCTCTTCTTCCTATCTTAGTATAGTATAGCCTTTATTGTCATTGTGCATCACATATACAATGAAATTGGTTGTAGCCTCACTGGTGCAATCCATGACAAAAAATGCAAACAACATAAATAGTATAAAGAATAATCCCTATGCAAGTAATTGGGAGGGGGAGAAAAGCTAGTCATATGTTTCCACGTGTGAATGGAGTGATTGTAGTTGTGTTTAAGAGTCTGACAACCCAAGGATGGAAACTATTTTTAAACCTGTTTGTTCGGCTGGTTATGCATCGATGTCTTCTGCCCGATGGTAGAAATGCAAAGAGACACTGACCAGGGTGTGAATCATCTCTGAGTATCTTCCTTACTCTGCTAAAGCAGCGAGACCTGGCGATGTCACCCAGTGATACTAGAGGGCAACCAATGGTTTCTTGTGCCAAACTGATCATTCTCTGCAGTGTCTTCCGGTCCACAGCAGTTAAACCAGCATACCATATAGTAATGCAGTATGTGAGGACACTTTCTATCGTGGAGCAATAGAAAGAGGTCATCAGCCGTTGTTCCACTTGATTTTTTCACAGGACTCTAAAGAAATAAAGTCTCCGTTGGGCTTTGCCAATCAACAGGGATGTGTTGTTTTCCCAGGTGAGATCTTGACTAATAAGCACTCCCAAGAATTTAAATGAGGAAACCCTCTTCCAAATAAAAGGAAAGGACGGGAAAATTACTTTAAGCCTTGCAAAGTCCTCTTGGTGTAACCTTACAGTAAAGAGAGTTGTGTATTCACTGTTGTGCTTCTTGTGTGGATTATCCCAAGGGGCTAAAATCTGACCCTTCCAGTTGCCTGGTACCCGCTTCACTCACTCCCTTTGTGGCTAATCCAAAAACTGAATGCTACTCCTACCTCTTCTACAAGCCTTCTGAAGACAAAAGGCCAGGCAAGGAAGGAAAGATGGGGAACCAGGCAGGTCTTCAGACCCGGTTACAGCACAGAAACCGCTTTGGTCGCATTGACCGATGATCTCTGGAGGGCCAGAGATGGAGGACATTCCTCCATCCTGGTCCTCCTTGACCTCTCAGTGGCTTTCGATACCATCGACCATGGTATCCTTCTGCGACGACTGCGGGAGGTGGGAGTGGGAGGCACCGTGTTGCGGTGGTTCTCCTCCTACCTCTCGGACAGGTCGCAGTCGGTGTTAGTGGGGGGGGCAGAGATCGTCCCCTAGGCCCCTAACTTATGGGGTGCCTCAGGGCTCGGTCTTATCCCCCCTACTATTCAACATCTACATGAAACCGCTGGGAGAGATCATCCGCAGGCACGGGATCAGATACCATCAATATGCGGACGATACTCAACTGTATCTGTCCGCCCCGTGCCAACTCAATGAAGCGGCAGACGTGATGAACCGAGGCCTTGAAGCCGTTATGGACTGGATGAGGGTTAACAAGCTTGTGCTCAACCCAGAAAAGACCGAGTGGCTGTTGTGTTTCCCTCCCAAAGATTCCACCAATATTCCATCTCTCAGGCTGGGGGGTCAAATTCTATACCCCTCAGAGAGGGTTCGCAACTTGGGAGTCCTCCTGGATCCACAGCTATCGTTTGACCACCACTTGACGGCTGTGACCAGGGGGGCATTCGCCCAGGTTCGCCTGGTGCGCCAGTTGCGACCCTACCTGAATCGGGAGGCACTCACAACAGTCACTCGGGCCCTTGTGACCTCTAGGCTGGAATACTGCAATGTGCTCTACATGGGGCTGCCCTTGAAGAGCATCCGGCGACTTCAGCTAGTACAGAACGCGGCCGCGCGAGTGATTGTGGGTGCACCTCGGTTCACCCACATAACACCTATCCTCCGCGAGCTGCGCTGGCTACCTGTTGCTCTCCGGATGCGCTTCAAGGTGCTATTAGTCACCCATAAAGCCCTACATGGTAGTGGATCTGGATACTTGAGAGACCGCCTTCTGCCAATTACCTCCCTGCGACCAATAAGATCACATAGATTAGGCCTCCTCCGTATTCCATCCGCCAGCCAATGCCGGCTGGCAACTACAAGGAGGAGGGCCTTCTCAGTAGTAGCCCCGACCCTTTGGAACGAGCTCCCCGTGGAGATTCGTACCCTCTCCACCGTCCAGGCCTTCCGCACAGCCCTTAAGAACTGGCTAGCCCGTCAGGCCTGGGGACAAGGATAGCCGCCCCTCCCGAATGATGAATGTATGTTGCTTATTACTTTTATTATATGTCTCTATGTCAATGTCTGTATTCCCCCTCCCTGATTTTATGTGAGCCGCCCTGAGTCCCCTCAGGGAAAAGGGCGGCCTACAAATATTAATAAAATCACTAAAATCACTAAAGGTGTGGAGAATGAATCCCTCTGCTCTGGCAGCCAACCAGTGCTGAGGGCCATGGAGTGTGCTTATCTGCCCACCCACCTGCCATCTCCATAGGACTCACTGCAGCCCAGAGCCTATGTAACCAGAAATTATGCTCAGCAGTAATTGTTTTTAAACATTCATCCTCCATCTCCACACTCTAGAAGAATTTTGAATATGCTGTATTCAGCAGTGTAATCCTCTGAAGTCTACTACTGGTTCGGTGAGTCTGCTACCAAGCATGCACTTTGCACGCATGCACGCTTGAGGCACGCCCACAGTGCTAAAAAAATGAACATTTTGAAGCCTTCCAAGACTGCAAAGGTAAGCAGAACATCAAGGGGGGTGGAAATCTGCTGTGCCACATGATTTAGATTAGCTAGAAAGCAGGAAATCCAATGATTCTAGCTAATATAAATCGCACATCACAGCTGATCATCGCCCAGCTGATCATCGGAAATACCGGTTTGCTCGAACCGGTAGCATTTCACCTCTGGCTATACTCCTGTCCTTTTTCTCAACATTTCTTAAGCTGCCACCCAAAAGATTCAAATTCCTGCACCCATCTAGTGCTTATCTTGAACTGTGCAACCTAAATCTGATAGTCTTGATAAGAAAAAAAAAACCTCACAAAAACTCTCAGTATATGGGCACAAATGAGATGAACAGAAGAGGAAAAAAAAATAAGGAGAAAAGTTTGCATCTATGAATGTATGGAACAGAAGAGTAATGGGGAAAATAATATATGTGGAAGAAAAAAATATATGCTATTTACCCAGGTAGAATGTAAAGGAAGAAAGGCGTAATATTTATCCATGAATCAATTTTTGCTTGAAGCTGCATTGGTAAGCAGGCTGATTAAAAAAAAAAAAACACTTCATTTACAAAGGTCAACAAGAGCAAAAATGTAAATCAAGAAGTACAAAGGATGACCATTATGCATTCTTCATCCTGTGCAACTGTAACATGGACATTAGTGGAAGGTAAGCAACATTTTTCTAAATTTTGCTAGTGAACAGAAAGCCATCATACAATGCCACAAAAAAAATCCCAGCATGTAGTCTGCATTAGCGTAGTCAGAGCACATTAATATTAGTCCTTTTTACTGTTTCTTTTAAGATGAGGTGTTTTATTGTTGTTTTGTTATCAGTTTATCTGACTTTAGTTCCTATTGTATTGTTCGTCTTGTTATGGATGTTTTTCATTTTTACTGTGGCTGTTTTTAATATTGTTATAGGTTACTATATTAAAGTGCCAGGGCTCTGAACAGATTTAGCAATATACAAATCCAATAAAACCAACAAATTGGAACTGAGGTTTTAAACTTTTTTATCATTTTCTCCTCTCTCTTTTTTTTAATATCCTTTCCAAGGATATTTCTTTTGTGGCTGTTTTTATTGTTTTAATGTTTTTTTTTAATTGTTTTAGAATTTTAGAATTGTAAGCCACCCAGAATCACTTGGTTGAGTTGCGCAGCTATAGAAGTTGAATAAATAAAGAGACATAAAAATATACTGAATAAAAAAATAAAACATTTCAATAGCATTGTAGATGTTAGCCTTTTCAGGTAGTCCAGACAAGAACAACTATGAATTCTACCACTATCTTTACTGAAAAGTTATCATAACAGAAATTTTAAAGTCTGAAAGTATTTCTCTATTCCTTTCCTTTTACTCTCCAGAAAATTTCTGTGTTTCCCTGAATATAAGACTGGGGCTTATATCAATTTTCACTCCAAAGACATATCAGGGCTTATTTACCAGTTACCATAATTTTTGGAGTATAACACACACCTTTTTCCCTCAAAAAAGAGGGTGAAAATCTGGGTGCATCTTATACACTGAATACAGCATTTTTGGCCTCCCGAAACCCCACCCCCTTTGCAAAAATGGCCATGCATAGCCTTTAGGAGGCTTCCAGAGTGTTCCTGGAGGCTGGGGAGGGCAAAAATGAGTGAAAAACAGGCCGGGTTTTGCTCGTTTTTGCCCCCCAGCCTCCAGGAGCAGTCTACAAGCCTCCTAAGGGCCATGCTTGCCATTTTTTTTTTACAAAAAATGGGCCCATTTTTGTGATAAATGGGCATTTTTGGGAGGTCTGAAGAGTGCAAAAACTTTTTTAAAAAATTTGACTCTTCAAAATCTTGGTGCATCTTATACTCCAGTGCGTCTTATACTCTGAAAAATATGGTAGGTCTTATTTTCAGGGAAACACAGTAGTTAAATATGTCTGTCTGTCTGATGATCTTAACTGGAGCTTATTTTTCTGGTAGGGCTTATATTACGAGCCTCCTGAAAACTCATGCTAAAGCTTATTTTCCAATTAGGTCATTTTCAGGGAAAATAAGACCTAATTGGAGGGTCCCTTCTGGAGGGTCCCTTCTGTGATGCTTCCAACACCCCCTCTGTTTCTGTGGGCTGAAATATCATTTGCATGATAGTTAGTCAGTCTGCAGCCATTCTTCCTGCCTCAGGACCATTCCCAGCATACCATCACAGTGGATGCCATCAGCTCAGCTCAAAAATGCCTAGCCAATACCCTGGGTGCCACCAGCATCCCTCACTCCCTTTCCCCCCTTCCTCAGGACTGAGAAAGAATTCAGAAATTCGTGACCTGTTACCCTGCGTTCCTATAAATGAGCTCATAACTCACAGGTTAAACATTCGCCATTTCTAATCCGTTTGTTGCTTTCTGTGCCTGAAGAGGATGATAAGGGTGAAGGGGTGTTAACCAGAGGTGGTATTCAGCCAGTTTGGACCAGTTTGCTCAAACCGGTAGCAGAAATTGTGGGTGGGCCTGCCCACCCGCCCTGGCTCTATGCTGTCCTTTTCAGGCATGTTTTTAAGGTGGGCGCATGCACGGAAAGCGCACATGGAAGCAAAGCACACATGCAGAAGGCTGGGCACATGCTTGAAGCGAGCGGGGGCACACACGGCGAACCAGTGGTAACAAAATGTGAAACCCACCACTGGTGTTAACCAATAGCAGGGGGAGGCAAATCAACAAAAGAGATCCAGCTAACACTGTCAAAGACTCTTTGAAAGTCTACCAGTTCGCACCTATTCAGTAGAACCGGTTCATCAAATCTACCGAACCGGTTAGAAGAGGTTCCACCAGTGGACCCGGAAAGCAGGCCACACCTACAGAAGAGGTTCCAAACCTTTTTGAAACCCACCACTGGTCTACAGAATCTTTCTCCAAAGTAGATGTCTCATGGATGGGTAACTGATTATAAACAGGAATTGGATAGTTAGAATAAATGTAAAATAAAATCTTACTTCTAGAAATAGGGGACTCTTATAGCAATGGATTTACTTTGGCTTCTGGTTTTTTTCCTCTATCTGAGTTGGAGTTAGTTGTAATAGTGGTTTTGAAGTATAAAGAGCAGCAAGAAAATAAGCATTTCAAAGACAAAAGGAGTTTCTTTCTTCTGAAAGAATTCCTCTCTCTAAAAAATAAAATAAAAGTCTTGACCTGCGATATAGTTGGAGGAGTCCTAAAAATAATTTATATATTTTCTTTATACTGGCTTTTTAGCAGTATAACTATAACGGGGGAATCAATTGGCTGAGTCACAAATGAAGAATGTATGGGATTCAAATCGTGCCATGTTGTCTTTCATCTGAGAAAAGGATAAAAGCTTGTAACATATGAAATGTCTCTTGTCATTCTTGTATTACATGCATTTATTAGACATCGGAACAAACTATTTATCTTTCTGTGTAATAAATGGAAGCCGATGCCTTCCAATACACTTTATCTTTCAAAATGCAGACGGCTTAATCACAAAGACATGCATGAAATAAAAGCCATAACTATTGTCTTACAGGACAAGATGGAAAGTACACTATGACATGGGAGTGGAATCTTTTCTGCTTAAGCACTGGATCAACAAGGCTAGCTTCTATTCTATTCTATTCCATTCCATTCCACTTGAATATATATGCCACTCTCCAAAAGACTTCCAGTTCAATGAGGCTAGCAGAGTGTGTAGGCTCCTCTAAAGTAATCTAAAACCCCAAATTTCCAGATTTAAATTTCTCCTGGGTTGCTTCCAAAGGTAAACAAAGGGTAAAGAGATCAAGGCAGATAACTCACTTGCAGACTGATGTATCAATAGAGTTTTATATGGGATTTTGTTACTGTATTTTAAATTAACCTAAGTCCCAAGCATGCAGCCTGGGCTCTGGCATTTCATTGTAGGAAATTAAGCCTACATAATAACACTTCCATTAAAAAAAAGGAGCAATGAATAAAGCCTCGCAATGAAAGGCAATGTTTGAGAAAGCCAAACTCCAGAGAAAAGAGAAAACTTCCAAGCAATAAACATTCCATCCACACTTCCTTGAAAAATATGAGAAAACAATTCACTGCTTATTCTTTCAAGACTCTTCTCTGGAGACAAGCTTTTTTTTTTTGTAAATTACACTGTTCCGATGATATAAAAGTATTTCATTTGCTATAAACTGGCAGCCATGCAAGGGTTGTCTTATTAATATTGCATGGTGCGAGGATAAATTAAGAAGCAAGTGCTCTGTTCGGGGGAGAGTTAACTTTGTGTCATTTGCTGTGCTGTGCTGGGACCAGGGTTGAAAACAGATGAACAGCGGCCTCACTTTGTTGCAGGGTGAATGTATTATTTGACTAACATATCAAATATATCACAAGAAATACAGGACTATGAGAAATAGAGATTGGGATGAAAACTGCTGGGAGAAAAGTCAAACTCGGATAGGCTGCTGATACTAATTTGATGGCTGGAAGCAAGGCAGAAGTAAAAACTCCCCAAATGAAGGTTAAAGAAAATAGTGCAAAAGTTGCCTCATTGGTCAATGCTTTTTTTTTTTTAAAAAAAACTAAGTTTACATCACAAGAAAATGCCAACTCACTACAGATCGATAGATAAGAAGTTGAAATAGTAACAGGTATATTTTCCAAGGTTAAAAATATAGAGATAGTGACTATAGCCAGAAAATAGAGGTGTCTGCTTCCTGGAAGAAAGATTGTGTCCAATGTGGATAAATTACCACTTCCTAAGTGGTTTACAGAGTCAGCCTATTGCCCCCAACAATCTGGGTTCTCATTTTATTGACCTCGGAAGGATGGAAGGCTGAGTCAACCTTGAACCTGGTGAGGATTCAAACTGCCAAATTGCAGGCAGCCGGCAGGCAGCAGAAGTAGCTTGCAGTACTGCACTCTAACCACTGCACCATTGCAGCTCATGTTCTAGATTGCTTCTCTCCTTGGTTAGTTTCCATCCATTATTTTTCGTCCTGCGCTGATGGAGTTTAGCACTGCAGCATTCACAATCACCATTGACTTTACAGATTGGGATTGATTAGACATTAAACCTAAAACGAATACCATATTTTTGGAGTATAAGATGTACCGGAGTATAAGATGCATCAAGATTTTGAAGAGGCAAATTAAAAAAAAGGTTTTACACTCTGCAGACCTCCCAAAAATGGCCTGTTTTTCGCGATAATGGGCCCATTTTTTTCAAAAAAAGGGGAGGTTTTAGGAGGCTTGTAGAGTGCTCCTGGGGGCGTGGGAGGCCAAAAACGAGCAAAAAACGTCCCATTTTTCACTCATTTCTGCCCTCCCTAGCCCCCAGGAGCACTCTGGAAGCCTCCTGAAGGCTATGCACAACCATTTTGATGAAGTGGGCGGTGTTTTGGGGGGCCAAAAATGCTGTATTCAGTGTATAAGACGCACCCAGATTTTCACCCTCTTTTTTGAAGAAAAAAGATGTGTCTTATACTCCGAAAAATATGGTAACTCAAATTTACCCTTTAAAAAAAATGTGCTATGAATCATCAATGTGGTAATAACATGCCTGTAAACATATAAAAGTCCCTCTTAAAAATAGCGTTGTTGTTGCTTTCTCTATCTTGCTGGGAACCCAGGTTGATGAGAAAAATCACTGTAAGGATTTAAAGCATATAAAAGCCCATTTCGAAATGAAGCCCATTTTGCTAAAGTACCTCAGTATCAATAACTCTGCTACCATCAGGCTTCACTTCCAGGCTCTGAAGTAAATCACAGCTCCCTCAATACTTCATCCTTAGTTCAACCTCTCAGCCTGACTTGGCAGCAAATACCCAGATATTATCAGTAAGATTAAAATATTTATTGCTGACAAGAATGAAAGCTCCCACATAACAGCCAATTGCCCTGCTCCATTGCAAACATATCAGAGTCTTAATGTGTGATCTCAAGGTTTTAAACTCTATGCTGCTTCTTCCTGCCCTTCCAAATTAATAAGTGATTGGCTGATGGCTTCAAGGTCTGGGACAGCTAAGGTATGTTTCAGTGGTGGGATTCAAAAAATTTTACTACTGGTTCTGTGGGGATGGTGTGACTTGTTGGCCGTGGCAGGGGAAGGATACTGTAAAATCTCCAATTCCACCCCCCTCCAGGACAAGGATCAGAGGTGGGTTCCTACCAGTTCGGACCGGTTCGGCCGAGTAGCTAATAACGCCTCTGAACTGGTCCTATCAGCGGCGCCATCTTGATTGTTTACTACTGTGCATATCAAGCGCATGCATGCAAAGCACGTCGCTGACCAAACCGGCAGTAACAGAAGCCGGAACCCACCCCTAGAAGGATACTGTAAAATCTCCATTTCCACCCTACTCCAGGGGAAGGATACTATAAAATCCCCATTCCCTACCCACCCCACTAACCTGCTTTCCAGCTCCCTTCTCCTGTGCAGGGCAACAGAAGAAGACCCAGCCGATCAGAAGGGACTCAGTAGGCAGCAAATACATGGGGGTGGAGCCAGCCAGAGATGATATTTGCCGGTTCTCCGAACTACTCAAAATTTCGGCAACCGGTTCGCCATCCCTTGCCTGGAAAAGCTAATTCCCCATCTTATCAGCCTAAGACTCATATTTACAAAGTAATTCCCGTTAGGAAAAAGAGAAGTTCATGGATTCTTGAGATGTCTGCAAAGAACTATGGGTAGTCCACTCTTACTGATGGTCTTGGTTAGCGACTGTTTGAAGTTACAATACAATTTCCAATGCAAAGTGTAAAATGTTGTGGCTGATCACCATTCATGGGCTTCACCACTAACTTCCAACAAGCAGAATTAACAGAGATCAAGGGAGCAAAACTGCAAGTTGCATCACGTGCTGTCTTGCTTACTGACCACAATTACTCATTTAACAACCATAGTGGAAGTGAGGTTGTAAGTCTGGCACAGTTACATGGTTTTTGTTTAAAACAATTAGTGATCACAGTGCTTTAAAACAGAGTTGCCAGTCCCAACTGGGGCCAGTAAGTGAGGACTATCTGTATGATATCTTGACTCATCTAATGGAAAAAAATATTGGCTTATTTTCTATGGTGAGCTTTCTAAACACATTAACTATTCTAAGGTGGATGCCAAACCAGGTGGATCCCTGATTTAATCTAGCTGAGCTCCAGGAGTGGGATTCAATTTTTTTTACTACCAGTTCTGTGGGTGTGGCTTGGTGGGCATGACATGGCTTGGTAGGCGTGGCAGGGGAAGGTTACTGCAAAATCCCCATTCCCTCCCGATCAGCTGGGACTCGGGAAGTAGAGAATAGATGGGGGCGGGACCAGTCAGTGGTGGTACTTACCAGTTCTCAGAACTACTCAAAATTTCCACTACCGGTTCTCCAGAACTGGTCGGAACCTGCTGAATACTATTTGAGCTCCCATCACTGCTAATTTAAAATCTACTTCACTAAACATAATACTTTATTGATTAGCTAGTAAGCCATATCAGAATACAGAATATAAAATATAGAATTAAATCATGTTAGAAAACAGAGTAAAAGTAATGAGTAAAAAAAATGCAAATCATATCTCTGGTGCCTTTTACAATTCACCCCCAGTAAGACCCACATATGTGGTTCTCAATTGTACTGTTTTGTTCACATAAAGAGATCCACCTTAGTAGATTTTCTTTTAAAGGGTACTCTTAACTCTTTGAATGCCGCTTCTTAAAAACACACCTAAATTACTGCAACCAGCTCTGGACTCACTTCTCCATGTGCATTTGTTCATGGATTGAACCAATGTATTGTAGGAAGTTAGCACCCACTCCTCTCCTAGGAAAATGAGATATTTTAGGAAATATTAAAATATTTCCCCTAAAAGGGAGGCATAAACTCACCCCCCACCTTTGTCAATGGGCCATTAAGGCCTGAGTCAGTCTATTCTACATAACAAACATCTATCTCCTTCAGAGCCATGGTAGGAATTGCCCAAAGTCTTTTCATTACATCATCACCCAGCAAGAGTCAACCAAGCTTGGGACTCAGGACAGCCTACAGAGTTCCCCTTGCATGGCCCCATGGGAATGTGACAACCAATCAGAATACAAGTTCAAACTCAAAAGCCCAGAGAGGGCATAAAACCCGGCACTCTCAACATCTCTTCTCTTTTTGGCCCAGCATCTCAAGCCATGTGATCCTGTCCATCGATAAACCTGCTTTCCAAGCAACTTCCATGAATCCAGTGTCTTTTCCCCCACTCAGAACTGAACCCAGAAGGACATTTCTTCCAATTCTGAATTGTTGGAGGTGGGAGCTTTTGTGTTTTAATTTGTTATTGGTTGTTTTTTTTTTCATGTTGTAAGCTGCTGAGTCTGCATAACTTGTGGTGGGATATAAACATGATTGATCAATCAGTCAATAAAATGATTCTTGTTCTATGCCAGCCTTTCATTCAGCTGATTTCAGTTGAGCAAGAATTGCTCCAGGCAAGTGCTGAATGTGCAACATTTTACTCTTCAAAAAAACTCTACAGTTTCTCAAAATTTTAAAAGTACAATCTTTTGGACAGAGCCAGCTAATAGAAAACTTCCACATACCGTAATTGCAATAAAGCATCCAAAGTAATTAAATAGAGAATAAGAAAAGGCCTGAGAGCTTATCTCAAACCTAGCAACGTTAAGATGGGTGTAGACTTCAACTATGTATGCAGTGGAGTTCCCCAAGGCTCTGTTTTAGGCCCAGTACTCTTCAACATCTTCATCAATGACTTGGATGAGGGGATAGATGGGGAACTTATCAAATTTGCAGATGACACCAAACTGGCAGGAATAGCCAACACTCCAGAAGATCGGCTTAAGATACAGAAGGATCTTGACAAACTTGAACATTGGAGGCTATCCAACAAAATGAAATCCAATGGTGAAAAAAGTAAGGTTCTACGTCTAGGCAGAAAAACAAAATGCACAGGTACAGTATATGTGGTACCTTGCTCAATAGTAGTAACTGGGAGAAGGATCTTGGCATCCTAGTGGACAACTATTTAAATATGAGCCAGCCGTGTGCAGCAGCTGCCAAAAAAGCCAACACAGTTCTAGGCTGCATAAACAGAGGGATAGAATCAAGATCACGTGAAGTGTTAATACCACTTTATAATGCCTGGGTAAGGCGACACTTGGAGTACTGCATCCTGTTTTGGTGGCCACAATGTAAAAAAGATGTGGAGACTCTAGAAAGAGTGCAGAGAAGAGCAACAAAGATGATTAAGGGACTGGAGGCTAAAACATATGAAAAACAGTTGCAGGAACTGAGTATATCTAGTTTGATGAAAAGAAGGACTAGGGAAGACATGATACCATGTTCCAATATCTCAGGGGCTGCCACAAAGAAGAGGGTGTCAAACTATTCTCGAAAGGACCTGAGGGTAGAACAAGAAGCAATGGGTGGAAACTAATCAAGGAGAGAAGCAACTTAGAACTAAAGAGACATTTCCTGACAGTTAGAACAATTAATCAGTGGAACAACTTGCCTCCAGAAGTTGTGAATGCTCCAACACTGGGAGTTTTTAAGAAGATGTTGGCTATCCATTTGTCTGAAGTGGTATAGGGTTTCCTGCTTAAGCAGGGGTTGGACTAGAAGACCTCCAAGATCCCTTCCAACTCTGTTATTCTATTCTAACTCCCAGAATTCCCTAGCCACTAACCTACCATAGATAAACTAGTGGGAAGTTTAGAACAGTTGCAGGCACCAAGTGATCATTCTGTACCATGTCTGAAAATGAAAACTGAAAGCTACTGAGATTTATCTTATTGCTTAATTCTTTTTAATTATTTTTCTCTGTGTCTCTTACCTCCGACTTGGCTCTTTCTGAATTTGCTGCTTGGTTTGCTTTTCTTTTTTTCAAAAATTGCTGATTGTAATGCAATGTATTACATTTTCTTCACCTTAGGGGAAATAACTGATCTTGTCCAGCCTACCGAATCTTCTTCAGATTAGGAAAGACCAAATGGAGACCTCTCTTTAATAGGCTGCCATTGCAAGTGAGGCAATTTGTCAAAGGCACAAAAACCCAGATTGTGTGGATTTCATAGTGATCTGTAATGTCAGAGGCTGCTAATGGACCGTAAGATTTTGCAACTTTCCCATAAACAGCTGCTTAATGAAATAAATCAGTTAAATCGTTCACAGATCACTTGCAGCTGTGCCCTTTTGATTTGTTCCTGCATGGCCTAGCAAAGGTTACATTAACAGAACAGAGAGTAAATGAGGTATAATTTTCTTTCTTTTTGTTTGTTTTCCTGCCCTGCGGGCTTTTCTGATTCACCTCCTTTCCCCCCTTGAACTCGGAGCATAATGGGAAGATTCACCAATGTTTGAAATATGTCTGAAGCAAGGAGTATCTTTGCCTATCTTATAGATAGCAGCTTCAAGGCTGAACTTGTCAGGACTTCGAAGGCTTATACATGTCTAGGCCTGATGACAACCTGGATGGAAGACTCCCAAATAATTATAGGGCTCCTAGGCTCAAAAAGGCATCCTAGAAGGAACCAGCAACAAAACCACCTTTATATTTGTAGGAAATTAAAACCCACCCCTCTCCTAGAAAATGAAATATTTTAGGAAATATTAAAACGGCAGAATATTCCCCTTAAAAAGAGAAGTAGAAGCTCAGAGAGGCAGAAACTCACCCCCCACACACACACACACCTTTGTCAATGGGCCATTAAGGCCTGAGCCAGTCTACATAACAAAGATCTACCCCTTCAGGCAGAGCCATTTCATTGCCCTTCATTGCACCACCCACCAAGTTTCAACCAAACTTAGCACACAGACAACCTACAAAGCTAGCTATGACCTCTGACAGCAACCAGTCAGGATACTCTTCCTGTGCCCCAGGAAGTTCAAAGCCCAGAGAGGGCATGAAACCCAGGGACTCTCAGAATCTCTCCCCTTTTCACCCAGGAGCTCCAAGGCACATGATCCTGTCCACAATTAAACCATCTTTCCAAACAGCCTCCATGTTTCCAGTGTCTTTTTCCCCACTTGGAACTGAACCGAGATGGACATTTCTTCCAACAGCAGCTAAAGGCTTTCCAAAGAAAACAGCTACAGGCGCTGTTTGCTTTCCATGAAAACTAGTTAATATATGACAAATATATGTTTTGTCAATATATGACAAAACAGTGACTATTTCCCCAATATGGCCTAACCCTGTAATAGCGAACCTACGGTGCACATGCCACAGGTGGCACACAGAGCCATTTCTGAGGGCACGCAAGGCATTGCCCCGTCAGCTCCAGCATGCATGCGCACGCTGGCCAGCTGATTTTCAGCCTTGATTTTCGCCGTTTTTTGCTCTCCGGAGGGAGAAAAACTGCCCAATGGCTTTCTAGGAGCCTGGGGAGGGCGAAAAACAGTCCAACATGCAAAGTTCGGGAACAGAACTAAGAGAATTTTTCTGACAATGAGAATCCAAGAGGTATAAAATGTCACTAATCTCAGTCACAATATGAGCATTTCCAGATGTTTCTCTAATTTACCTTCACTGGGAGTTGACAGGTCCGTATGCACAACAACCTTCTGAACTTTAAGAACTTTATGAAAAGGATGCTTCACTCATAGTGTAATGGAAAATGACCTTGGGAGAGGTAGAGAGAAAGGGATGCTGTCTAAGGAACAACCAGATAAAAGAGTGCTTAAGCCATAGCTGCCTAATGGGCAGAGAGACTCAGAAAGGAGTGTCCTGAACTTCTCAGGCTGTAAAAGAGACAGTAAAAAAATTATTCTATCAGGCTTGCAAGATTTGGGTAGACTTACAACAAAATAGAATAAGGGTGGTGTTTCCTGTCTGTTCTACCTGGGAAGGTTGACACATAGTTATTGTTCTGACCTAGGCTTCCCAAGATCATGAAGCAGACTCCTTGACCCAATAAAACCTCTTTTATTTCAGTTGAAGGGAATTCCTCTCCAGCAAAGCCCCGGCAAACAGGCTTTCAAGAGATTTCACAACTACCGACCTTTATCAGGCTTGGAGAATTGCCAGGGCGATACCTTCCAAATGCCATGCTGTAGCAGCAATTACTTAGCAAGGAGTCAGGAACAGATCTTCACCCTAATGTATTGAACTAATTGTCTCCTGCAAACTCCACTCCCCTTTCGCTGCTCTTTATTCCCTATGGGAGGGGCCATTCACTGTCCACCTGTGCCTTTACTCCCAAGTCCCTTGTTCCTTAGCTGTTCCCTTCTGCTGGCAGCTTTGTACATGCGCACATTGGGAACAGCCTCCAGCTGTTCTTCTGCCCCATATCCGACTCCAAAAGCAGCTGATAACTGTCAGATGGCACTGGCCCCCTCTCTGCCTCCGACAGAGAGCCCTCATCAGAGCCTTCCCTAGACTCCGGGACTGGCCCATGTTCCTCCCCAACCTCCTCTCTGTCTGAGTCTGCCACTAGCTCCCCTGGTGTTGGCGGGCCACAACAGTTATATTGTCCTATACTCAAGCATTTTTGCAAAGCTTGTTAGTCAGAGCTCTCTAAGAGACTCAAGTCAACAATCCTATTAAAAAAGCCAGTGATTACAATTCTTTCCAAAGGTGTAGTTGATACAATTATGCTCTCCAAATCCTAATAAATTTCCATCTATTTTTCCTTTTGCTTAATTCCAGCTTTCATTTGTAAAAGCTTTTCTGTCAGCCAAAATACCTATATGGTATTTATTAAATGTCAAAACAAGAACTCTCTAGATGTTACATGTTAGAGACACACAACTGAGGAATTCCATTGTCTCATTGTCCTGGCAAATGTCTTAGATATAGAATTGTTTTAATGGGTATTGTTGTGACAGCATGATAAAGCCAGGGAGACAAAACAATTGTATCAAACTAAGACAAATGAAATATTGATACACAGAACACTATTTAGGGCATGTCAAATTTTTCAACTCTCAATTTCCAAACATTTGGGGTGCTCAAAAATTGTGCCATGCCTTGCGGATTGTAAATATATTTTGGTTCCTTTAATATAATTTAGATGTACTTGGTAAGGTAAAGTTAAAGGTTTCCATCGCACATATGTGCTAGTCATTCCTGACTCTAGGGGGCAGTGCTCATCTCCGTTTCAAAGCCAAAGAGCCAGTTCTGTCCGAAGACGTCTCCATGGTCATGTGGTTAGTATGGCTAAATGCTGAAGGCACATGGAATGTTGTTACCTTCCCAATAAAGTGTTCCCTATTTTTCTACTTGCATTTTTACATGCTTTCGAACTGCTAGGTTGGACAAGTAATGGGAACTCACTCTGTTACACAGCACTAGGGATTCGAACCACCGAACTGCCAAGCTTTCTGATCAACAAGTTCAGCATCTTAACCACTGAGCCACCGTGTATTTGGTAAGTAACTACATAAATATCATAACTTTCTAAGATTTTGTTTGTTTCATAATAAATACCAAATAAACAAATCAGCCATATGTGACTTGCCCAAAACCACAAACAGAACAGAAAAGCCGTCTGGAATTTGTCCTAAGAAAGGGATTTCAGAAAATCTGAGCTACCTTCTCTCTTTGCTTGTTAGCAGCCAGGCATAAACCAGGAGCAGACTGAAAGAAAATATTTAAGCCTTTCTTTGGCTTAAATCAGATATTTTGTCATTTAAATTGATCTCAGGCTACTTTTTTTTGCAGAGTTCCAAAACTATCTTGGAGGTAGGAAGATAATCTGAAAGTAGAAATAGAAGAAATTATCTTAAAGACATTTTTCTATTTCATTCTACCACCTGAAGTACCTGTTATTTTACACATGCTTGATAAATAATAATAATAATAATAATAATAATAATAATAATAAAATAAAATAATAAATAAATAAATATCAATAGTAGCTTAAGGTTGAACTGTGAAGTCCTGAGAGCTCTCTGAGCTTGATTGTTTGCTTATAGACATTTCATATATCTAAGATACAGAGGGGGAGAGTTAGAAGAAAGTGAAGAAGTATCAAAAATAATCCCCTGTTTTTTTAATACACTTGTTCACAAAAGACTTCACAGTGATTGGTGGCAACAAAGGTTCATGTAAACAGTACAAAGTATTTTCACAATTACCATTTTGCAGCAGCTGGTCTAGGAAAACAGAAGGAGCTAAACATTCTTACAAGATGTTCAGTGGAAGACAGTGTTATACCAAGAAATGGCCTATTGGAATGGCAATTTGTGAACAAAAGAAGGGAGAAATAGATTTAGTTGTCAGCGTCCAAATTCTCAATATGTCCCAAATACATAATAAAGCAAAAATAATAAAGAATTCTTTTGCAGGATTGGACAGGATAAAAGACAAGTTTAAAGAGATACATTCTAGAACATCAGTGCTACCACTGAGAAAGCCATGTGTGATCCATCGTGCCACAATTATGAAAATATCATAAATTCGAAGAACTGAAGTGATATACACAGAGTTTGGATATACAGATTTTGTTAGATTACACACAGTCTTGGAAATACTTAAACCAGTGTTTTTGCATCTTTGACTGTTCTGACTTGAGCTTCCCCAGCAGCATGACACTGAGTCCTCGTCCCGATAAACCCTTTTTATTTAATTTACAGTGAATTCTCTCCAGCAAAGTCCTGGCCCACAAACTTTCCAGATAGTTCACAATTACCGACTGTTATCAGGCTTGGAGAGTTGCCAGGCCAATATCTTCCAAACACCATGCTGTAGCAGCAGTTACTTGGCAAAAAGTCAGGAACAGATCTTCACCTTGATGAATTGAACCAGAGGTGGGTTCCTACCAGTTCGCACCTATTCGGTAGAACCGGTTCGTCAAATATACTGAACCGGTTAGAAGAGGTTCCACCAGTGGACCCGGAAAGCAGGCCACACCTACAGAAGAGGTTCCAAAAAATTTTGAAACCCACCACTGCCACACACACATACACACACACACACGCGCACACACACACACACACACACACAGACTGACAGACAGACTGACACAGAGAGAGAAAGAAAGGAAGAATGAAAGAAAGAAAGAAAGAAAAAAAGAAAGAAAGAAAGAAAGAAAAAAGAAAGAAAGAAAAAGAGTGAGAGATGAAAGAAAAAAGAAAAAAGGAACAGAGAGACAAAAGGAAGAAGAGAAAGAGAGAGAGAGAGAGAAAGAAAGAAGAAAGAAAGAAAGAAAGAAAGAAAGAAAGAAAGAAAGAAAGAAAGAAAGAAAGAAAGAAAGAAAGAAAACACATGGCTGGCAAGCCACTCCCACCAGTTCACATGGCTGGCAAGCCACTCCCACAAAGGAGGCCACACCCACAAAGGAGGTTCCAAAAAAATTTGAAACCCACCACTGAATTGAACTAATTGTCTCCTGCAAACTCCCATCCCCTTTTGCGCCTCTTTATTCCCTATGGGAGGGGCCATTCACCGTCCACCTGTAGCTTTACTCCCAAGTCAACCCTTGTTCCTTAGTTGTTTCCTTCTCCTGGCACCTCTGCACATGCCCACTCTGGGAACAGGTCCAGCTGTTCGTCTGTCTCACTGATGTCTGACTCTGAAGGCAGCTGATGCAGAGCACTCGTCAAAGCCTTCTCCAGACTCCAGGATTGGCCCATGTTCTTCCCCAACCTCCTCACTGTCCGAATCTGCTGCCAGCTCCACTGGCCACTAGCGGGCCACAACACTAACTGAATGGACCTCAACTCCCAGAATTCTGCAGTCAGCACATTTTAAAGTTGCCAGGTTCGAAAAACACTGGCTAAACTAATTGGGATTCCGAGTTAAGAACAAGCCACCTATCTAATGCTGCAAAAGATGATTAGAGAAAGAGGCACTAACGGTAATGCCAAGAGTAACTTCAGAGAGGCCAGAAGTCTAGCATAACATTTAGAAACTGAAGTCCAACAGAACTGGAATATTGTAGGCTGGGAAAATCTATTTCAAAACACATTTTCTAATTTGATAGCATTATGTATTTTATTACAATGAAATAATTTAATACATCTCCATATGTATTTTGGTTTGTTCTTTTTTAAATTCCTGCCTGTTCTTCCAGTATACTTCTCAACACAAATATTGGAGTTCCAGTTTTGGTACCTGGCAGTTATCTGAGACTAAATAAGATTTTTGCGGGGTGCAGGATTTTATATGGGAACAACCTCCAACATGCGAACTTTCAAAACAGGAGTTTACAGAGTCTCAAGAAAGTTGAAATCAAGCTTTGCCTGTAGGGAAACATCTGACAGTGTTGTCAAAGGCACATCCTCATGACAGCCATTTCAAAGCTCCAGGTGAGTAGATTCTGCACTGTTGGGATTTCAGGATGATACAAAGACAAATACAGCGCCTTATGAAACGGAACAGCAATACTGTTTCAAATGTCAATTCCAAGGCTTCAGTTGCAAGCATGTCATAAAAGTGAACAGAAATTAAATTAGAAATAGTGCCTTTATTTTTTGTTTTCCATGGACTCAAGCATGTAGTTCTTTAACCTAGGGTATGGAAGAGATTTGCCCCTGTATTTTAACATCACAGTTTAATTGGAACACCTTTATAATTCCTGATAACATTCCATTTGAGATTTAAGCAAGTCTAATATTATTCATATTAAGCATTGTTGTAAGCTCCCAGTCCTGCCTTTCACTTCATCATCCTCTCTCTTTCTCATGATTTACTAGGGTTATTCTCCATCCTTGAGAGTCTATGTTTCCGTGTTTGCTTATCTCCTAAATCAGCTTTCTTTAAATGTACTTTACAGCTATATTATATATGCTGGCTGAGAATTCAGGATATTATACTCAACCGTTCTAAAATACCAAACTGGATAATGTTGATTTGTTATTTATGACACATGATTCATCGGATCCTCTCCACAAAGATTCAGGATAACCACCCTGACATGCTTAGATAACCCTACAAAAATATGGCATAAAAGTCTAGAATAATCACATCTCAAACCATTCAATAAAAATAAATATCTATGTTTGGCTCTATCTAAGGCTAGCTACAAAACAATCACAAAAAATACATCCTCACCACTGCTTTTTCAGGGTTTATGTTTAGTTCTGTACCTACATGTGATAGAAGTAAATTTTCCACAAAGCTACCATTCTTCATTCTTAAAATTAATGACAATACTGAATGTACCCACCACATTGAGGAACATTTTTTTAAACTTATTTGGGTTATTTCTATTTTTTTTTATCTTTTAGCACAGAAAGACATCTGACCATAGGAAATTTTAATCTAATGGTTGAAAATAAATACCGTGCATTAAATAAGAAGTCAGCAATCAACCATTCCAAAGCAGAACCAATCATTTACCCAATGGTAGAAGACGTGAATGAAAAAGTAGAACGAGTCCCTTGGAAAAAGAAGAAAATAAGATAGTGCCATTACTAAAAGGGCCCCGTGGCATTTTGCATAGCAGAAGATTCTGGAACAAGAATTATCCCAAATATCAAGAACTGAGAGCTGAAAATAGAGAAATAGAACTAGGAATAGCACTTAGACTTATATACTGCTTTACGGTGCTTTAAAGCCCTCTCTAAGCGGTTTATAGAGTCAGCATATTTTCCCCAACAATTTTGGGTCCTCATTTTACCCACCTCGGAAGGATGGAAGGCTGAGTCAACCTTGAGCCTGCTGAGATTCGAACTGCCAATTTGCAGGCAGCCGGCAATCCGCAGAAGTAGCCTGTGGTACAGCACTCTAACCACTTCATCACCACAGCTCATGTTCTAGATTGATTCCTGTAATTAGTTCCTTCTACTCATAAAAAGAAATGAGATGGCAGACCCTACACTTCAAATTATTGTAAGACCTATCTCAGACATTTGGATTCATTTAGACATTTCTTAAACCCCAATAATACACAGAACCAGCAAGCCTAAAACAGGAGCCACAGTATCGCAGGCAGAGGTGGGTTCGGACTGGTTTGGCCAAGTAGGTAGTAACTCAGCCTGCCATGCCCCCGTACCGGTTTTCTCGGCGGCGCCACAGTCACCGCCATCTCATTTTTTGCACAGAAGCATTTTTTACTACTGTGCATGCACACGTATGTGCGAAGCCCATGTGCAACGCATCCCTGAGCAAACAGGCAGTAGGAGCAGCCAGAACCCACCCCTGATCGCAGGTACCATTATAATCTGAGTACCTACTCAACTAGTATGATAGAAAGCTTTGCTGTCTGTCAAGATAAGCAGAGTTAGGAAGCAGAGAATTCCATTACAATCAGGGCAATCTTTTAGCCTTGTAGAATGGAAATGAATCTGGGTATCTCCATGCTTGAGTTCCAATCTCTCTCACACAGACAGGCTCATACACTACACTGAACTATGACTTGTTTCAATTTGGATTTATTGAATAAATTACGTAGCATAAAGAATGAACCTAAATGAAGTCATTAGCTGGGATTTACAGATGCCAGTGCCTGGGTGTACATAACCTACATGAAAGGAAAAGAAATATTAAGATTTATATGGTTTGTGTGGAACAAGAGATTGAGCGGGACACTCCATGTTAATGCAGTGTAGGAAGTTAAAATCCACCCCTCTCCTAGAAAAAGAAATATTTAGGAAATATTAAAAAGACAGAATATTTCCCCTAAAAAGAGAAGTAGAAGCTCAGAGACGCAGAAACTCACCTCCCAATGTCAATGGGCCATTAAGGCCTGAGCCAGTCTATTCTACACATCAAAGCCTCCCTTCAGGCAGAGCCATTTCATTGCCCTTCATTGCACCACCTATCAAGTTTCAACCAAACTTAGCACACAGACAACCTACAAAGCTAGCTATGACCTCTGACAGCAACCAATCAGGATACCCTTCCTGTGCCCCAGGAAGTTCAAAGCTCAGAGAGGGAATGAAACCCAAGGACTCTCAGCATCTCTTCCCTTTTCACCTAGGAGCTCCAAGGCATGTGGTCCTGTCCACCATCTTTCCAAGCAGCCTCCATGTTTCCAGTGTCTTTTTCCCCACTTGGAACTGAACCCAGATCGACATTCTTCCACCAGCAGCTATGGGCTTTCCAAAGACGACAGCTACAGGCGCTTTTTGCTTTCCATGAAAGCTCGTTATCAATATTCTTACAGAAAGCCATTCAGAGTTTCTTCAGCACAGCCTGGGCCCTTGAAAAAACATAATGAAAGAAGCTCTGAATACCATCCTTTCACTTCCTTGCTCAGATATATGCTAATTATTCCAAGGCAAGCCTGTGAATTGGATCACAACCAAGGGAGTTTCTATAGGCTTGAACACAAAAACAACGAAATATTTCCCAGAAGTACATCATTAACATTATGTCCCAGAAAGCCTATTATATAAAGCTGTCAGATTGCAGAAAATCACAACTAATGAATCCTTTGGATATAACAAGTACTAACTTCAGACTAAATGGAGGAGAAAAGTAGACTGCTAACATCTAGCCAGAGAATTGTTAACTAGGGTGTAGATAATTTGGTTGCCCTCCTATTGCTTTGAAGGACTACCATTCCCATAGTGCCTTGCAATTGTCTACGCTAGGCATGGTTAATAGGAATTGAAGTCTCTAACATTTAGAGAGTGAGTCCCCCTTGCTTCATCACACTTGCCATCTTTTATCTTTGTCTTTTACTGATTTGACTGTAATTTATTTCATGTTGTGAGCTGCCCAGAGTTTTGGGCTGTTGGGTGATACCCAATTTTAATAAACACCCACCAAGCCACGCCCAACAAGCCATGCCATACCCACCATGCCACACTTACACAACCGGTAGTAAAATAAATTGAATCCCACCACTGATCACTCAGCCTGATTGTTAAACCAGATTTGGGAGCCTTCTAAAGTTTGTGATGAAATGAGAGACTATAAATTTTATTTTAAAATTGTAAATTATGCTAGAAAAATGAAATAAATAAATGCATTTGACATTTTTGCTTACCTTTCAAGCCCTTTAAAATGTAAAACTTTGATTTATCTTTCTTGTGGAAATTCCAAGATCAGAAATCCTCTCCCTGTTCCTTTGAAATATCGGCATTTTGTTTTGTTCAATGAATGTATTCTAAATGGCACTTGTTTTCTTAATTTGTTAAAGGTATTCTTACAGGTTGTAAGCGGTTCCAAGTAAAGCTGCTTTTTGCAGTGGTGACTTTGTCAATGCCAATAATGTTCAAATGGTGCTCCAGTTGTTTTGCGCTCACTTCCAACTATTTTTTTTCCAGAATCTGCTGCTAAAATTCTCATTAGTCCACTTAATCTCTCTATTCTTATTCTCACCAGTTTTTACAATGCTTTCCCTCTCCCCCTACACTCCTCTCCCACCTTCTCACCTCAGTCTTCCCAGTCTTTTTGAAAATTATTGATAACTAGCCGATAACCCAGCGTTGTGCGGGTATTTATTTATAGGGAGGAAATGTCTGGACAAAACATAATTTCTAATGTTGGATATTTCCCCCGCTTACCAGAGGGAGCCCCCTTGTGGAGTTCTGTGAAGCCGTTACCATGGCAACTCCACTGTGCTGCACAGTAGAAGCCATTTTACGGCAGTATAGTAGAAGCCATTTTACGGCACAACAGGCTGTAGTTTAACACAACACACACCCCAAGGAGTTTTAGGGGGTGTCTTACCACCACAATATTTTTCCCAGAGAGTAAGTCATCTGTGTACCAAGTTTGATTGGAATTGATTGAATCGTTCCAGAGTTATGCTGGAACACACACGCACACACATACAGAGACACACACACACACAGAGAGAGAGAGAGAGGAGAGAGAGAGAGAAAGATATATAGATAGATAGATAGATAGATAGATAGATAGATAGATAGATAGATAGATAGATAGATAGATAGATAGATAGATAGATAGATAGATACATACATACATACATACATACATACTTACTTACTTAAAGTCACAACCCCTGGTATGCCCAAGTATGGGAGGAAGGTCACACTTCCACTCTCTGTCATTAGGCTCGTCACAAGAGACCATCCAGACAGATGGTCTGTCTGGATGGTCTCTTGTGACGAGCCTAATGACAGAGAGTGGAAGTGTGACCTTCCTCCCATACTTGGGCATACCAGGGGTTGTGACTTTAAGTATATACCTCCCACCCTGGCTGGCTGATAAAGGAGTCGTTCTCTGTAGCTCAAATGGTTAACTCCCTGCCTGGGAGGCAATGGAGCACAGGTTCGATTCCCAAACTTGGGTATGGCTAGCTGATGAGAGCTAAATAGCTTGAAATAGATCTATACTAGTCTCCCTTTATTTATTTATCAGCATAAATATAACAAATGTAACAAAAAAAGGCAACAGTAAAAAAATATTGGGTTTCTGTCTGGATGGTCTCTTGTGACGAGCCTAATGACAGAGAGTGGAAGTGTGACCTTCCTCCCATACTTGGGCATACCAGGGGTTGTGACTTTAAGTATATACCTCCCACCCTGGCTGGCTGATAAAGGAGTCGTTCTCTGTAGCTCAAATGGTTAACTCCCTGCCTGGGAGGCAATGGAGCACAGGTTCGATTCCCAAACTTGGGTATGGCTAGCTGATGAAAGCTAAATAGCTTGAAATAGATCTATACTAGTCTCCCTTTATTTATTTATCAGCATAAATATAACAAATATATATATATATATATATATATATATATATATATATATATATATATATATATATATATATATATATATATATATATATATATATATGCATATGTGTACAGTATGTGTGTGTATATAGGTAGGTAGGTAGGTAGGTAGGTAGGTAGGTAGGTAGGTAGGTAGGTAGACAGACAGACAGACAGACAGACAGATAGATACATTTATTGGGAGAGCTTAGTTATATGTTATATCTCAGCCTTATATCCTTCAAGTCTGTCATGAAGAAAAACAAGAATGCAAACCACCACAAGGAAAAGGGAGGTTCAAATGTCATTTGAAAAAAAGGAACTGTGGTAACTACTGAGACGAATGCTACTATGACAGGCCTGTCATCCAACGGACAAACTGGAGTAGATGCCTGAGGAGCAAAATGCCACATCTTTTCATGTGGGCTCATTTGAAACCAAACACAAGCGCTCCAATGTGGAAGAGGTCTGGGGCCAAGAACCCTTTCCCTTAAAGGAGAGTCATAAAATGTACATTTTATTATCCTTCTCTATAATGTTCATGAACAGGTTTGGAAGCAATTGTCCCAACAATGCAGCTTAATCATAATAGATCCCCTTCATAGAATATATATGACAAATTGAATAAAGAAAAGCCATTTTTTATGTTGGTTGCAGTTACTGCCACTTAAGGCAGATGTGCTGGCTCCCAGAGAAATTGTGTTCATAATTCAGAATACCTTGTATGGATGAGAAACAGCCATCACCATTTTTCTCCCGTCCTTGGTTATCAGAAGGGTACATACGGACCACCTACCCGTAAATACTGAAAGTAGGCAGATACAAATGTTATATTATGACTTCATTATGGCCTCCCTTCTTTCTTGTTCTATACAAATGTTGGCATTAATATGATGCTAAATGCTTTTTCTTAGTAATATGCATTTTATCTCCAAAGTAAATACTCACTCTAAAAAGTAACATTTGCACTGACAACTACAACAATAGGTTTTAGTTATTTCTCCATGCCTTTGTTGTTCTTATTACTAGCTCTCTCCAAGTTAACGCATCTGCATTTTTAAAAAATAATTGTTTGTACATGATAAATTCCTTGTGTGTCTAACACACTTGGCCAATAAACCTATTCTGTTCTATTCTAT
The DNA here is from genome assembly GCF_051295495.1 of Thamnophis sirtalis. NCBI lineage: Eukaryota > Metazoa > Chordata > Lepidosauria > Squamata > Natricidae > Thamnophis > Thamnophis sirtalis. Next base: position 67,540,464 of record NW_028261389.1, read on the forward strand.
TCTCTCTCCTCTCCTATTCTTTTTATTCTTCTCTATTCTCTATTCTCTCCTCTCCTCTCCTATTCTATTCTATTCTTTTCTGTCTCCTCTCCTATTCTGTTCTATTCTCTCCTCTCCTATTCTATTCTCTCTTCTATTCTCTATTCTCTTCTCTTCTATCCTCTATCCTCTTATATTCTCTTCTATTCTCTATTCAATGCCAAGATGCATTTAACAAAGAGATATGACCCTCTAAGATGTTATAGGAAGATACATATTTCATTTTGAAAAGGGAACATAAGGGAACATAAGCAGGAGTTACAGGGGAAGGCCACTGTGTTTGACCAATGTCCATTGAACTGTATTTGAACTCCCAACAAGTCAAATTAGCTGCCATTGGAAGAGATAAATCATCAGTTCTGATCTTTGATGATTGTATCCTGATCTTTCGAATTGCATCTGTGAAATGAAAGAAATATTTCCTTTCTCATCAGAATTATAACAAACAGAAAAGCAAGGAGTAGATTGTTTTTATCCCTCATGGGTGTTCAGGTACCTCACTATGGGAGAGAGGTGAAATATTACTGAAGAAAACATATTTTGAAGAAAGGAAGGAAAGGGGGAAAAGATCTGCCAGTAAACATTCTGTTTCTGGGAAATAAGACAGGACTATGTATTGGGTATTTAAACTGGGATTCATAAAAGTTTTTTATTGTCCCCAGGGCCGATGAACAGAAATTCCCTAAATGGCCTGGAGATGGTAGACCAGGTTTCTTAAATGGGAATCCAAATCCAATAGCAAATTTTTGCTGTAGTTTGAGGAGGGAAGTCCCAACACATGTTGAGGCAGTGGCTTGAGTAAGGCTTAACAATGGAAAGTGTCCAGCAAAAGATTTTGCTGGCCATTCTGATCAACAAGCTCAGCATCTTAGCCACTGAGCCACTGCGTCCCTAGATAAGGGTGTTAGTCTCCCATTATTGTGAAGCTGAAGGATTTGCAGTCCTTCCAGAACAGAAAGTTGACATCTTAACATTGAGATTCATGACAACTAAACCGAAAGGCTACAAAAAAAGGAACTGCTTAATCTCAGACTCTCTCCCATCCCAAACAAATGTATTTTATGCATGTCTAGAAAAGAGATAATTAAATGACTTAAAGCTCTTCTTCCTCAGGCTCCATTCCAATGCTGCAGTAATCTGATTCTGGAAATGAATTCCATTAGTATTGAAATCTAACATGCCAAGTGTGATATAAAAACAATGTAAAAAAAACATCCCTACAGGGTCAGAGTGAAGGGCTATCTTGTCCTGTATGTTGGTATCCATGGGAAGTGCAGAAGGAGGATCTCAGGCTTATCCTAGCCTCCCACGTTTTCGCAGCGATTGGTGCAGAAATACCTTCCCTGGTGTTGCATATTCTCTAGATAAATGTAGTCTTTGTGAGTAGTGCTAGACTGGATTTAGTTTTCAGAAATTAGTTTAATTCCCAAACAAGTTATCAATAATCACTTCAATTGGTAGAAAGCAAATCTCTCACAACCACCCAACCTTCATTTGATGGTCTGCTGTAGCCTACCAAAAAGCTAGGCTCTATCATTTTATCTACACATTTCCTTGTGCAGTCAAAGGTTTTCTGAGAAAGAATCAGTATTGAACACACTAGCAAAAATGGAAAGAAAGCTAGTCTTGTGTTGTGGTTAAGGTATTACGTCAGTGGTGGGTTTCAAAAAATTTTTAGAACCTCTTCCGTAGGTGTGGCCTGCTTTGTGGGATGGCTTGCCAGCCATGTGACTGGGTGGGAGTGGCTTGCCAGCCATGTGACTGAGTGGGAGTGGCTTGGAAGTCATGTGACTGGGTGGGCGTGGCCAACTTGTAAAATGTGGTGAAACTCACTTAACAATGCTCTTGCTTAGCAATCAAAATGTTGGCTCAGAAACTTTGGCATTTGAAGCACTCTAGTCTTAAACTTGTCAAGTTACAAGACCCTTGTACCCCTACCCTTTAGGAAAAAAACCCCAGGGGTGTTCAAACTTGACAGCTTTAAGACTTGTGGACTTCAACTCCCAGAATTCCTCCTCTCGCTCTCCATCTTGATGATGTGTGGACAGGCGAGGGGGGGAGAGAGAACTGGAACCAGTTCTATAGAAGAGGTTAGAACTGGCAGGAACCCACCCCTGTATTACGTTAGCTTTTAAGTGGAAGCATCTGTAAATGTTAAAAAAAATAACAGCAGAGTTAGCCATTGTTCACATAAGCTTTTGGGGAGGAAAACAGGAAAAACAAATCTGCCTCTGCCTCCCAGCATCCATCCGGTATTCATCTGGCCCTTTCACTATAGCCTGTTGCAGCCCGTTTGCCACCACAACCCATTTGCCACTGCCACCGCGGCCCACTCACCGCAGCCCGTTCGCCGCCACTGCTGCCCATTTGCCACCACCATGGCCCATTCTAGAATGACACCACACCAACTCCAGAGCTCCAAAACACCCCCAGAGCTACCAAATCTGGACTCTGAAAGTTAAATCTCAGCCAACAGAAGGTTTTGGTATCTCTCTGCTACCATCCAGCTGTTTCCCAGATCTGATACCCCCAAGACAAGGAAAATCATATGAATATTTGCCCCATGAAAATGACTCCCAAACTTGGGACTCAAAAAACAACCTACAAAGTTACCCCTGCATGGACCCATGGGAGTCTGACAACCAATTCAAAAGCCCAACAGAGGGTATAAATCTCTCTCTCTCTTTCTTTCTCTCTCTCTCTCTCTCTCTCTCTCTCTCTCTCTCTCTCTCTCTCTCTCTCCCTCCCTCCCTCTTCCATGTGCCTTTTTCCCAGGACCTCAAACCATGTGATCCTGTCCACCATTAAACCATCTTTCCAAGCAGTCTCCAAGTTTCCACTGTCTTTCTCCCCACTTGGAACTGAACCCAGATGGACATTTCTTCCAACAGGAATAAAAATAGATAAACAAGAAGCACTCTCCTGTTCAATTCGGAAACAAACTTTTATAATATCACTTCCCCCAACAGGCCTGGGTCCTACCTGAGTTTGAACTTAAAGCACGGATATGCTCTATTTGCAACTGGGTTCACAAAAAGAACAGCTGTTCAAATCAAAGCTAATTTTGTCAACATTTCCTGGAGTATTCAGTCCTTGCTATTGAAGATGCTCGTAGTCAGCAAATCTCAATGTATACATCCAGAAAAACAGAACTGTCAATAAGCTGGAGCCACAGTATCTATCAGCTTCTATATCATTCTTGTCTGAGAAATATTAACTCTCAGCTGTTAGGAATTCTAACTTGCAAGCAATACTATAGCAGTGTTTCTAAATCTTAACAACTTTAAGATGTGTGGGGCTCAACTCACAGAATTCCCCAGTCAGCTGACTGGAGAATTCTGGGAATTGAGGTCTACACTTCTTAATATTGCTGTGATTGAGAAACACTGCAGTAGAGCAGGATTTTAATTTAGTCACTAGCTCTTTCTTTGCATTCTTCTCATTATTTCATACTCAGGAGATGTCCAAAGTTCTGAGTCACCGGTGTACAATCAAAGGAAAGGAAATGTGTTTGCCTTCAGATAATCTTTATCCACAGCAAACCTCAAAACATCGCATGAAAGTAGTCTAGACAGCGCAGACTTTTACACCATAAGGGATTATATTTTAGGAAAGAGATGAATAACCATCTTCTCAACCAGCCATGGTACTTAGATGAGGAATTCCCCCCCCAAAAAAGTTTACAAAATAAATCCATGTCCTGCGGTTTTCATTAATCTGTGTGTTGACACCTAATTTAGAATTTGTAGGATGGATACCAAAGAATGAAGGACACGAAGGGATATGGCAGGACATTAATAAATTTTGGGAAAGTTTTATTAAGACATTGCCTGGAACATATTTATAGCATCTGAAGGATATGACCTCAAACAGCCAGTGAGTCCAAACAGCAGGGAAGGTTATATTCCAGAATGTAAGGAAGCTGAAGAAAAGGGGCCAGGATTAGAGGTTTTTTTACCCATTCCTCCATCCTTTGGAATCCTCCCCTCTGATCTGGGATAATCCGCAAGGGGAAATTAATGGGAAACATCCAATGGAGAGGAACAGATTACAAGAGAGTAAGCAAGCAGGGAGTACACATTAAAAGGGATGTCTTGGTGCTAGCCATTTGCTGAGGGGGCTGTGAGTTTGGAGCCACTTCAGATAGCAGCACAAACTGGTGGGAGGGTATTAATTAATTGAGGGGTCCTTGGTGCCCTCTGAACTTGCTTATTTCCTTGCTGATGTTTCATTAGCCAAGGGGTCGGCAACCTTTAACACTCAAAGAGCCACCTAAAAAGCCACCAAAGGTCCTAAACAGAAGCCCTCCATTCAATTCTGAAATGGACCAGAAGTCCGGTTCCCCCACCATAGAGTTTTCTTCTAGCATGGCATCCTTTTTCCTCTACCTGTCCTAACTGAAAGCCCTATCAATTGTGGAGCTGATCGGCAACAGGGAGCCACAGCAGAGCGATGAGCCTCATGCGGCTCCAGAGCAGCAGGTTTCTGACCCCTGCATTAGCCTAACTAGGTAACATCATCAGTGCTAGTAAGGATTGCTGTCTGCTATCGGTTTATATGAGGGTTGTCAAACTGGTGGCCCATGGGCCAGATACATCACATGCCCACCCCAGCTTCACGAATGGGGAAAATGTTGAGATACATCACATGATGGCAACGTCACACGGCAAGTTTGACACCTGTGGTTTATATTCTGGTGTCTTGTGTGACCACGTGGGGGGTTATCTTAGAGAGTCTTTGGTTGTTTATTCCATTATTGGTCTGATGTTAACCTTGGAGTTCATCTATGCTGATCTGGGTGCTGATTGCTGGGGGAGAGGTGCTTGGGTTGTTTTTTTGTTCCTTTTTGGGTTGGATGATTGTCTCTTTTGCACAGTCTATAGATGTTGTTAATGTCTATGTGTCTATTATAGCTGATTGGTCAAGAGTGCCAGGAAATCTAGAAATTTCCTGGCATTTTTAGACTTGGCTAATAGTCTAATGGTAAAGGTAAAGGTTCCCCCTGCACATATGTGCTAGTCTTTCCCAACTCTAAGGGGCAGTGTTCATCTCCATTTCAAACCTGAAGAGCCAGTGCTGTCCGAACACGTCTTTGTGGTCATGCGGCCAGCATGACTAAACGCCGAAAGCACACAGGACACTGTTACTTTCCCACCAAAGCAGGTCCCTATTTTTCTACTTGCATTTTTACACACTTTCGAACTGCTAGGTTGGCAGAAGCTGGGACAAGTAACGGGAGCTCACTCTGTTACGCGGCACTAGGGATTCAAACCATCAAACTGCCGACATTTTGATCGACAAGTCCAACATCTTAGCCACTAGCCACCTCATCCCTGCTTGCCTGGTCTAGGATGGTCTTATTTTCCCAATTGAAACTATGGTTACATTGGTCTATATGTTGTGAAATTAAAGAAATAATTAACTTCAATAATTAGATTTATTTAAGCAATCCCTCAACTCTGTGAGGGGGAAATTGTTTAGGGGAGAGGGGGAGGAAAATGGGTCAGAAGGTCAAACATAGGTTACCGACTCAGATAAGACAGGAAGTCGCTTTTTTAAAAAATGTTGAAAATATTCAGGAATAAGACTCTATCCTCTTCCATTTACTTGTTATATTCCTACTATGGCTTTCAATCCAACTGAATGTTGAAAGTCTTGGTTAACCATTGACTTCTGTGGTGGGTTTCCATTTTTGCTACCAGTTCACTCATGCGTGCAACACTTCTGCGCATGCGCAGAAGCATCTGGGTGGGTGGGCAGAGCCTCCCACCACTGCTACTACTGGTTCACCCGATCTGGGCTGAATCAGGAGCAACCACCTCTGATTGACTTGCAGAAACCACTCTACACAGCTTGTACTACCTTCCATATTTTCACCTCCTGAGAACTATCCAAGACAGTTTTGTTTCAAGCTGGACATTTTTGCTGCCTGGGGAATTCTGGGAGTTGAAGTCCACACATCTTAAAGTTGCTGAGGTTGAGAAACATTGATCTAAGGCCTTCAGAGCACAGAAGCATGGAGGCCATTCTCTAAAACAGCCTTCCCAACAAGGACAGAAATGGCCACTGTTTAGGATTTAAGCTTGATGTTAAAGTTGATGCGCTGAATTCACAGTTTTGATAAGTATAGGCATGCTTCATCTGCACAAAGTAAAGTCTCTAAGTATAAGTATAATCTTTATTGTCATTGTACTTAAATACAACGAAATTGGTTAATCATGCTTTATTAAGGACATATCACCATGTCAAAAGTTGGCTAAATGAGTCACTGTTAAACAGATTAGAACGATGTAATGGAATGATGTTGTATGTATGGTTTCAATATATAGAATATTTTGTTTAAAATGTAGGAATAATAATTGGAGTTGAACTATTGACGCAAAATGATGTATGTATGGATTCAATATTTAGAATATCTTGCTTAAAATTAAGGAATAATAATTACAGTTGAAAAATTGACATATAACAATAATGTACTTATGTTTATCTAATGAACAATTTGTGATTCAATATATAATTGTAAGTGGTGACCATGGAAAGGACGCACAAAATCTTGTAACCAAACGACACGCTATATGAAATGGAAGAAGATTGTGTGTGTTTTATGCTTTTGTTTGTTTTTGTTTATTTAAAAATAAAAATAATTTTTTAAAGAAAAAAGTTGACTAAATGAGTCATGGTATTGTAGATGTATATTTCTGTAGCCCCAGGGTACACTACTAGAACATTACAAAGAAAATAGATGAAAGGCATTAAGCCTAATTGTCATGCAATAAATGGACCATACATTTTCATTAAATGCAAAATAGCACACAAAGTTGTCACGTGACAGCCATAGATACAGAATTGTGTTGCAAAGATCTAACACAAGGTCAACTGCTCAACATGCCAGGATGAAAGGGGCATTGCAAAATTATTTTGTTTGCAGTTGCTGTGTCGGGAGGAAAAAAAAACACTAACAAAGAAAGCCATCTGGACAAAATACTGCTATTGGCTTCCTTGGCCCCATAAGATAAATGTGCTGAGCGTTTTTTTCCCCCTCTAAGAGCATGGATCTTAAGAATGCCACTACTCCATCAGGCTTGAAGACAGAAGATCACTTCGAACAACATCCTAATTCGGAACGGATGCATGAATTCCAGCAAGGGTGAAGGACAAGTTATACTCAATAGCTTCCTGCTGGAAGAGAACTGAACGGAGCCTGCCTCTCTCTGAGCTTGTGATGGTTGACATATCTTGCCATAGTGTTTGCTGCATTAGTCAAGCATCATTTCCCGCAGCAAAAGTAAGCAAAAACAGCCAAAGAAAACAAAAACTAGGAGAAAGATAAAGCTGCTGAAATTCACACCATAATATTTTCATTAAGATAGACATCCCTGGGTGTCACCAAACTGTTGGAAATGTAAAGAAATTCCAGGCACATACTACCACATGTAGTGGACCTGTAAAAAAGCAAGGAGATTTTGGATACAAATTTATAGGTGGTTAGAAAATATGGTTAGACAGCGTATAGAGTTCAAGTCAGAATTACTTCTATTAGGCATTATACCAAATGGCTATGATATAGAGACATTATACTTAATACTACACAACCGCAGCAAGAATGGTGTACCTACAGCAGTGGAAGAGTGAAAACACCCCTTCAGAGAAGGAGATAATAAGGAAGATATTAGTCTGTGCAGAAATGGATAGACTAACATTAAAAATAAAAGACAAAGGAGAGACAGAATATTATGACACATGGGACAGTTTCTACCAATGGTTAGAAGCATGAGGTGGAAGTTGGAATACAGAAAAATTTGGTTAGGTGGACTTGGAAAGAGATACTATATACATTGGTGAATTAGAATGAATATGATGGTCAAAAATAACTGTACAATGTGAGCATTGTGTAAATAGTATATATGTTATTTGTTTTTCACTTTGGTTTTCGTGGCAAGTGAAACGCTAGGACATCACGCTGTATTCAATATATTTATGTGCAAATAATGAAAAAAAATTTTTTAAAAAAAGACAGACAACCTTGGGGACTTCCTCTTCCTTATTGGGCTTTCAAAGTCCAGCAAAGGGTGTCATTTTCTACATTTCTTTCACAGATATGCTCAGAACTTTCACCTGCAAATGGGATTACAAACACAGTCATTAGTCCAGATTCCCCAAGAAGCTTTCACCATCTCACAATTAGATTTCCCGTTCTAGCAGCGTCTAAATCAATATGATATGATTAGTTACTCTCGTGGATTACATGCTGCCTACAGAACCTTCCCATGCTCAAATCTGAGTAATTCAATCAGGCACTAATGGATTCTGGGAAGGCTTCCACTGTCTAGAAACTTAAAGTGATTCTATCTCTGTAATAACTTGCGATTATGCACCTGAAGCTAAATTGCCCGACAGGCCCATCGGTGGAGAGCAGTGATTAAAAGAGGTCACCGCTCATCACTGAAAGTGGATCTTGTTGAATTCACTTTAGAAAACAGATTCCAATGAGAAGAAAAGTAATGCTGTTAATTGCCCTTCATGAGAAGAGCCCCTGAAATGGAAGTGTCAGACTTAAAAATATTAACTGAATCACATTTCTTTCTGAAACAGTTTTTGTACTATTGAAAAGAATATCAGAAGGCTTAAGTACATTATATCTGCTTTTCCGGAGTGATGTGTCTGTGTGTTTGGTCCTAATATAAGCGCTTATTCCATGAAAGGAGCTGTCGTTATGGCAATGAACTGGGATCTCTCTATCTTCCAGAAACAAAAGCTACAGCTCGCTGCTCAGCTGATTTCATCATATAACTCATTGGTAGCTGGCACATTTTTCTTTGGATTATTGGTATATGCAGCATATAAAAGACCAAGCAGCCGAGAAACACTAGAATGTTTACAAGGGAAGAAACAAAGCTTTCCCCCATACAATTACTTCTCCTGAAACTCCACTGGTTCCCCACAAGGTAGTATCTAGCTAACCCTGGCTTATCTCCAAAAGCCAAGTAGGGTCAGAGTAGCTTAATGGGTCCCAGAAATTAGGAACTCAAGTGACAAAAACAATTTCTCTTAGAAAACTACATCATTATAGTCAGTCATTAGAAATTCAGTCTTGATCAATAGAGTAGAGTAGAGTAGAGTAGAGTAGAGTAGAGTAGAGTAGAGTAGAGTAGAGTAGAGTAGAGTAGAATAAAGTAGAGTAGAGTAGAGTAGAGTAGAGTAGAATAGAATAGAATAGAATAGAATAGAATAGAATTCTTTATAGAATTTTTTATGTGCCAAGTGTGATTGGACACACAAGGAATTTGTCTTTGGTTTAGATGCTATCAGTGTACATAAGGAGAATAAAAAGATACAACACTTAATGATAGTCAAGATTACTAATAAGCTAGTAACAAATAAAACAATATAAATTGAAAGATGCCACCCAGATGGTTATAATCATAAGTGGGAAGAGATAGATACTAGGAAGGAAGAGAAGAGTAATAGTAATACAGTCTTAGTAAATAGTTCGACAGTGTTGTGGGAATTAGTTGTTTAGCAGAGTGATGGCATTTGGGGGAAAAACTGTCTTTGGGTCTAGTTGTTCTGGTGTGCAGTGCCCTATAGCGTCGTTTTGAGGGTAGAAGTTGAAACAATTTATGTCCAGGATGTGAGGGGTCTGTAGGTATTTTCACAGTCCTCTTTTTGACTCCTGCAGTGTACAGGTTCTCAGTGGAAGGCAGATTGAGGACCTGTATACTGTACATAGGGCCAGTAGGGTCAGACTACCTTAATAGGTCCCAGAAATTAGGAACTCAAGTGACAAAAACAATTTCCCTTAGAAAACTACATCAATATAGCCAGTCACTAGGAATTCAGTCTTGATCAAGGAAGGCCAGACAAGGAATAATGGATGGAAACTGATCAAGCAGAGATTCAACCTAGAAATAAAAGAAATTTTCTGACAGTGAGAACAATCAGCCAAAGGAACAGCTTGCCTTTGGAAGTTGTGGGAGCTTCATCATTGGAGGCTTTCGAGAAGAGATTGGACTGCCATTGGTGTAGGGCCTCCTGCTTGGGGGGGGGGGAGTGTAGACTAGATGACCTACAAGATCCCTTCCAACTCTGTTAATCTGTTAAAGTCTTTACCTTTCCTTTTATAGGGGAGGCGCAGACATACTGATTTTCCAGGGGTCAAGGTAAAGTAGCACTGAAGAACCCATGGATGCCAACAGAAAAGATTTCTTCCTATACATGAGTATTTTTCCAAAGCAATTAAACTTACTCTGAAATCTGCAATTCATCAATTGTTTTTATATTGGACAAGATTTCCCACAATCTTCTCCAACACAAAACATGCTTTTAAATTCCTCCATACTCTTCCTTGAGCTAAATGGTATCAAAACTGGTTGCCAGTTGTCTTCCGGGTCCGATTCAAGGTACTAATTATGACCTTTAAAGTGCTCCATGGCTTAGGCCCAGGGTACCTGCGAGATCATCTACTGCCACCGGTAGCCTCCCATCGTCCAGTGCGATCCCACAGAGTTGGCCTCCTCAGGGTGCCGTCGGCCAGACAGTGTCAGCTAGTGACCCCCAGGGGGAGAGCCTTCTCTGTGGGAGCGCCTTCCCTCTGGAATGAGCTGCCCCCGGAGCTTCGTATAATCCCCGACCTCTGGTCCTTCCGACGCGCCCTAAAAAGTTGGCTTTTCCAGCAAGCCAGCCGGGCCTGAACAAAACAAAATACAGTATTGATCACTGTTAATTTTAATTCGAAATTTTTTTTAAAAAAAATGTATTGTCAATTTTAATTGGGTTTGGGATATTCCATTTAATTTTTTTAAACTTTTATATCATGTGTTTCTTTTAATTGTTGTACGCCGCCCTGAGTCCTTGGGAGAAGGGCGGCATATAAATCTAATAAATCTCAATCTCAAAACAAAAAGAAAAGCAAAATTAAAAAAGGACTAATATGTGATAGCTTGGCACTGAAGCATGGGCATGAGAGGGACAGGTATCAGGCTAAAAGAATCAGTTTTTGCTGGGAATTGGCAGCTATAAAGGTTCTGAGACAAAAAAAATCTGTGGAAACAATGGAATAAAGAAAAGGAAAAGTTGTTACACTTCAATAACTAAAAACTTGAAGCAAAATACACAGGGTCTTGGTAGATAGAGAAGAGAGGAGTATTCGGCGACTTCAGCTAGTCCAGAATGCAGCCGCGCGCGCAATTGTGGGTGTACCTCGCTTCACCCACGTAACACCTATCCTCTGCGAGCTGCGCTGGCTACCTGTCGATCTCCGGATACGCTTCAAGGTGCTACTTGCCACCTATAAAGCCCTTCATGGTAGTGGATCTGGGTACTTGAGAGACCGCCTACTGCCGATCACCTCCACACGACCCATTAGATCTCATCATTTAGGCCTCCTCCGAGTTCCATCTGCTGGCCAATGCCGACTGGCCACCACGCGGAGGAGAGCCTTCTCGGTGGTAGCCCCGACCCAATGGAACGATCTCCCCGTGGAGCTTCGTACCCTCACCACCCTCCAGACCTTCCGCACAGCCCTTAGAATCTGGCTATCCCGTCAGGCCTGGGGCTAAAGATTGTGACCCGCCCGAATGGTATGAATGTTGCGTTTTAATTATGTACTGTCTATATGTAAAAGTCTGTTTCCGCCCTTCCTTTTGATTGTGAGCCACCCTGAGTCCCCCCAGGGAAAAGGGTGGCATACAAATAAACACAAATTCAAATTCAATATGAGCAATGTGGCTGTCTTCATGGTAGCAAAACCTAGAATAACAGAGTTGGAAGAGACCTTGGAGGTCTTCTAGTCCAACCCCCTGCTTAGGCAGGAAACCCTACACCACTTCAGACAAATGGGTATCCAATATCTTCTTTAAAACATCCAGTGTTGGAGCATTCACAACTTCTGGTTGTGAAAACAACAGGTTACTTTCAGCTAATTGTGATTAAAAAGAAAGAAAAGTAAAATAAATTGAAGTCAAATTATATGGTTTATCTAAAGTTTTTCGTGAATAGAAGCGGTTGTAGATTGTTTGCCCCAAGCAGCCAAGTCAGTTGTCCCCAAAGCCTCTAATTTAATATTTCGCAACCACGGGCAATCGTTTCAGACAAATACTGAGAAAAATTCTTTTAAAGTGTCTCGATTCACAAAGAAATCATTGCCTAAAGATTTACTGTTAGCCACTGAGCGTAAATGCCCTTTAAAACCTATTAGACAGATTGATGGGCATTGGTTGAATATTGCTATGTCTCTGAATAGTGGGGAAACAACAGATAGAAAAGAGAGAACAGGATGGTGCAGAGAGACTTGTTCAGCAAGTCAGATCTGAGACCTAAAGTAAAATACTCAGGAGAGACTGCTGTGATTGATGGAGAGGTTGGAACAGAGGTAAGTAGAGCATGAGTACTTGGGAAGGGGGTGGAGGAGAGAAGATTGATGTATCTGCATCAGTTACAGAGAATTGGAAGCTCTGTGTTGGAGTCTACTGAACTACAGGAATAGAAAACACATAGTATAGTATAGCATAGCATAGTATTAATATAGTATAGTATTAGTATAGTATTAGTATTAGTATTAGTATTAGTATTAGTATTAGTATTAGTATTAGTATTAGCAATAGCAATAGCAATAGCAATAGCAATAGCAATAGCAATAGCAATAGCAATAGCATAGTATAGTATAGTATAGCCTTTATTGTCATTGTACATCATGTGTACAACAAAATTTGTTTTAGCCTCACTGGTGCAATCAATGACAACAAATACAAACAACATAAATAGTATAAAGAATAATCCCTATGCAAGTAATTAAGAGAGGGAGAAAAGCTAGTCATACGATTCCACGTGTGAATGGATTGTGGTTGCGTTTAAGAGTCTGACTGCCCAAGGGTAGAAACTATTTTTAAACCTATTTGTTCGGCTGGCTATTATTTGATGTTCTTCTGCCCGATGGTAGAAGTGAGAAGAGACACTGACCAGAGTGTGAATCATCTCTGAGTATTTTCCTTACTCTGCTAAAGCAGCGAGACCTAGCGATGTCATCCAGAAGTGTTAGGGAGCAACCAATGGTTTCGTGTGCTGAATTTATCATTCTCTGTAGTGCCTTCCTGTCCGCAGCAGTTAAAACAGCGTACCATACTGTAATGCAGTATGTGAGGACACTTTCTATTGCAGACCGATAGAAAGAGGTCATCAGCCATTGTTCCACCTGATTTTTCCACAGGTCTCTAAGGAAATGAAGTCTCTGTTGGGCCTTGCCAATAACCAGGGATGTGTTGTTTTCCCAGGTGAGATCTTGACTAATAAGCACTCCCAAGAATTTAAAAGTGCTTATTAGTGACATTAAAACTTGTAAGCCCAAATTTTGAAGAACAGCAAACAATTCAATGGTTAAAGGTTCTACATTTAGGCAAGAAAAACGAAATGCACAAGTACAGTACAGATGGCACCTTGCTCAATAGTAGTAACTGTGAGAGGGATCTTGGAGTCCAAGTGGACAACCATTTAAATATAAGCCAGCCGTGTGCAGCAGCTGCCAAAAAAGCCAACACAATTCTAGGCTGCCTAAACAGAGGGATAGAATCAAGATCACGTGAAGTATTAATACCACTTTATAATGACTTGGTAAGGTCACACTTGGAAGACTGCATCCAGTTTTGTTTGCCACGATGTAAAAAAGATGTGGAGACCCTAGAAAGAGTGCAGAGAAAAGCAACAAAAAAGATTAGGGGACTGGAGGCTAAAACATATAAAGAACGGTTGCAGGAACTGGGTATGTCTAGTCTGATGAAAAGAAGGACTAGGAGTGACATGATAGCAGTGTTCCAATATTTCAGGGACTGCCAAAAAGAAGAGGGAGTCAAGCTAATCTCCAAAGCACCTGGGGGCAGGACAAGAAGCAATAGGTGGAAATTAATCAAAGAGAGAAGCAACTTAAAACTGAGGAGAAATTTCCTGACAGTTAGAACAATTAATCAATGGAAAAACATGCCTCCAGAAGTTTGAAATGCTTCAACACTGGAAGTTTTAAAGAAGATGTTGGATATTCATTTGTATGAAGTGATGTAGGGTTTCCTGCCTAAGAAGAGGGTTGGACTAGAAGACCTCCAAGGTCCCTTCCCACTCTGTTATTCTATTCTATCAACAGGACAGTCTCTCAAAAAGAAGAGACAGGACAGTTCAGGAAAATAAGTTCTACATTTTTACCCCTGTGTTCCAATACATGCGATTTTCACATTGCTCCACTTAAGAGCACATTTACAGTAGAAATATGACCACCATGCCATCAGAAGCTCAGGATGCTCATCCTTTCTATAGTTTTGCACTGCTGGCTTAGAAATGGCACAGTTTTGAGATGCATTTTGTTTGTGCGCTACCAAGCAGAAACAGAACAATACACTTTTTTCCCTTGGGGGCTAAGTCTGCTCAATGCAGCAGATTCAAAAGATAAAAGGGAAAAAAATAACTTTCCGCATAAACTTTCCCTAGCAATAATCAGTAGTGAACTTTGCCCTCATTATAAAATTCTACACAGCCCATCACAGGGAAAACCAGAACCCTGAAATAATAGCATGTTATTTTTTCACCTCAATATTCTTTGTAATATTCTGTTTTTATTATTCCATTCTGGTATGCTAACCATTTGGAATGTTAATCTTCATACTTTTTATTATTTGTCACAAAACATTAAGCTGCAAAAGAGCTCTGGGATATTATGTGTGCTGCAGTGTCATCTAGTGATTAATGCTGTTATTGCACCCAACAACGAAGCTTAAAAATGAAGGGAAATTTGAGTCAAGTCCCAAAATCACTGGCAGAGTGCCAGGCTCCATTTGGTGATTTACTGTGGTCAACATTTTTAACTATGTTTTTGCAAACCACTCAGCCAAGAAACAGGTACTACCTGGAAAAGGGACCGCTTTAAATGCAGTAAATGTTGAGACTAATAAAAACAAATATTCATTAGCACCAAGGACCACACAGTAAAATTCTTCATTAGCATAGAAAATGCCATGCCAATATAATTTCAAGGCTGCCGTTTTATTCGTAATTACTTGGGAGTTAAATGTCTAAGCAGAGTCTCAGTCACCCAGGTCACGAATGATATGACTCCATCTACATATCCTCTTCTAACAATCCCATAATCCCTTGCGGCAGTGGTGGGATTCAAAATATTTTACTACCGGTTCTGTGGGCGTGACTTGGTGGGCATGGCTTGGTGGGCATAGCAGGGGAAGGATCTCCATTCCGTCCCCATTCCAGGGGAAGGATACTGTAAAATCTCCATTCCCTCCCAATCAGCTGGGAATCGAGAGGCAGAGAATAGATGGGGGCGTGACCAGTCAGTGGTGGTATTTACTGCTTCTCCAAACTACCATATTTTTCAGACTATAAGACCCACTGGAGTATAAGACGCACCAAGATTTTGAAGAGGTAATTTTTTTTAAAAAAAATTGCCCTCCTCAGCCCCCAGGATCACTCCACAGGCCTCCTTTGTGAAAAACAGGGTATGCAGAGAGTTTTGGAGGCCTGTAGAGTGCTCCTGGGGTGGGGGAGGCAAAAAAATGAGAAAAATGGCCCTTTTTTGTGAAAATGGGCCAGTTTTTTCACAAAAAAACAGGGCATGCAGAAGGTGTGGGAGCCCTGCAGAGTGCTCCTGGGGGCCTGAGGGGGGCAAAAACACCCCGGTTTTCACTTCTTTTGCCCTCCCCAGCCCCCAGGCACACTTTGCAGGCCTCCCAAACCCTCTGCGTGTCCATTTTTGCAAAAAACAGGATGCACGGGATGGGATTTTTTTGAGCCCAAAAATGCTGAATTCAAACTTCCCCATGATTTTCTACAATAATTAATAATTTTCTACTCCAAACATTCATTCATGTAATCTGTCCCAGTTCTGCTGATTCAGTGGTGGGCTGATGGGGATTTGCAGGGGTTCAAGAGAACCTCTAGGTAAGATTCTGTGCAGTTCGGAGAATCCCAAAATCCCACTCCTGGCTGGCCCCGCCCACCCCTCCCTACCCCACCCCGGAGTCCACCAGGGGGCCCGTTTTGGATGGAGGTAAGTGAAAGGCACACATGGAGGCTTGGGGAGGGCAAAAAACAGGCTACCTGAAGTTTGGGAAGGCCAGAAATGGGCCTGTTTCTGGCCTCCAGGGGGTTTCTGGAGCCTGGGGAGGCTGTTTTCACCCTCCCTGAGATTCAAGAAAAAACCCCAGAGTGCAGGGAGGGCAAAAATGCCCCTCCTACTGTTTTAGTCCTCAAGGCTACGACTGACAGCCAGCAACAACCAGGCCGCGCCTGATTGGCTAAGGCGCGGCATGGCTGAGTGCGGGCTGTCAGACGTGCGCCTATTGGCCTCCCTGCTTGACAGCTCTGTATAAATAGCTGTCAAGCAGGGCGGAGTCCCGATCTACTGCTAGCCTGTCTATTGTTCAGTCTGTTCTAATAAAGCGCTGTTAACTTACCTCAGGAGCCTCCTGCCTCGTTCTTCCTCGGTCTACTTCACCTACCATGGTGCAGGAGGCTAACTAGGCCACGCCCACCCAGCAACTGGGCAGAGAACCCCTTGCTAAAAGCCTACCCCTGTGCTGGTTCCTTGAAATTCTGCCTTGAGAAACTGAAAGCTACTGACACAACATCAAGAGTCCTGTTGGCTGTTAGCCTTCCTAATCCTTACACTTTCTGAGTCTTTCATAAAGAGAAAACGCTGACATTTAAAGTGTAAGGTTCAAAATCAGACTGGTGCTCATTACTACTATTAAACAATGAAGCTATTAAATTAAGGTTGAACAATGATCCTGTCAGCAGGGATGATGTAGAAATCCATATAAATAATACAGACAAGCTGTAATTGAATTCCAGCAGCCCCTTAGCATCTCCTAAACACGAGCCCACAGACATTGAAGGAAGCTCAAAATAGAGGGTGTTGCCTCTTAGGCTTTTAAGAAGAGAACATTTTCAGGCAAAAAACTCCAAACTGTTGCAATTTGCTTAGGGAGTCAAGAAGCTTCTGTGTATAGCAGGGGTCCCCAACCTGTGGGCCGTGGACCCCTAGTGGACCATGGAGGGATTGCAACTGAGCCATGGAAACGGTAACTCAGTAATTCAGTAACTCAGCCGGTCATGCACCCGAACCGGTTCTATTGGAGGTGCCATCTTATATTTTGCTTCTGCGCATGCACAGAAGCATTTTTTACTACTGCGCATGCACACATAGCATGCATCAAGCATGTGCAAAGCATGTCCCTGACCGAACCGGCAGTAACAGAAGCCGGAACCCACTCATGACGTACATCCTCACTTGTGCAAGAAATGGGTGAGCATCTGTGTTCCATTTGCATGAGAGGCAAGTGCACATGCACACCACTCGCACAAATGGAGTTGCGTATGCACACCCACACTTGCCGGCTGCCCACAAAGAGCTATCCCCTCTGCCCATCCCCCACCAATCCCCAAAGCCAGAAATATTGGGAAACTCTGATGTGTGTGAGGGTGTGGGTGTGTAAATACACACATACACACACACACACATAGATGCTAACTGTTCATATTCTCACTCAACTCACCCGAAGAGACAACCCAAGACGAAATATATGCCCACCTAAACTGGAGGAAAAAGTAGAAAATAATACATAAATAATACTGCCAAGACTTACCTAGTGACACATCACCTGGTTTCATTTAAAGAATGAGCTTGTGTTGCACATAGCCATTTCCTAGTTCATCCAAGAACCCAGATCACAAGGAAAACAAATTTAATTCCCATATTACTTCAACTATTATTATTTATATAATCATATAAATTATTAAGAAAAATGATGAATTCGGTATAGATAAACGAGTGCATGGTTTGCCTCTTGCTCTTGAATTTCACATTTTGTTTAATCACACCTATTGATCTGCTCTATAGCCAGGTAAAGTTTGAAACCCAAATCCAACCTGCACAACAGCAGTAGCAGAGGTGGCATTCTGCCAGTTCGCCCCAGCGGGAGGCTCCTCCCAGATGTCCTCACAGATGCTCTGCGCATGCGCAGAAGGTTCTGTGCATGCACAGAAACACTGCACACGAGCAAAGCAAGTGCACACACATGCATGCTCCCCGTTGCAAACCGGTAGCAAATATTAGAGCATGCCATGCCTGAAAAATGTTCATGCTGTTAAGTATGGAAAAATAACAGAGAGACAGACAAATCGTTAGCAGCAGGATAGATACATCCCAACCTATTTGATAGACCATCAAATTTAAGAAAATAAACCCAGTAGATCTTCATGAAGACATCCATCCTTAAACTTCCTTTCTCTCTTGACATGCTTACTCTTGTGAATGACAAACCATCCTTCCATGGCTAACTTTTCAAGCAGAGACTAAATTCCCAGGAGCTTTGGTGGTCATCCTGCTTCAATTCCTACCTTAAAAAGTGACAAGCGAGGATATAGTCTCATCCCATTTCAATCTAATTTCTACATCAATTCCATTATAAAAGCTGTATCTGAAAGAACGTTTCACCCTCCAATGTTATTATTAACATTTTTCCACCCTTCTTTATGCTGATGAAGTTGCTATTCTCTCAGAGACTAGCCTTTGGCAATTTAAGGGAAAAATGTATTCCTAATGTATTCCATGCAGCTATAATTCATATCATAACAGAGGCTAGCAAATTGCAGCTGAAATGTCCCAAATTGCATTTCCTAGAGCGATTTAAAATAACTATTTCAGCTTGGGCTGGGATATTGGAAGAATGGCACCCTTCAGCCACGGATCTATCACTACTCAACATTTTAAACTCTGCAAATTAGGAAGCAACCAGAGATTTATAACTTTACTACTGTGTTGGTCCTCTGTTATTATTGACTAAGCAGGTAGCCTTAAATTAGCCAGCCATCCAGAAGCCTTGGGGGTGGGTGGGGGGGAACCCATCTGAAAATAATAACCCACATTACCCCAAAATGGAATAGAAAAGGACAAAAGATAAATACATGCCACTCAGAAAGCTAATGTTCAATCATATATTTCTACTAAGTGCACACTGGGCTTCACTTGGGTCTCTACAAAGAAACTACTGGATTTGAAAAGAAACAAATGGCATACTAAGAACCGGGATGGGAAATCTGGCTCCAAAATCTACACAATGTACAATGCATGAGAGTCACATGGCGGCTACACTATAAGGATTCTGTGGGTCTTTAAATATACGACTTTGCTCTTACTCCTGGGGTAGCCTCTTGGATTTCATCCAGGCATGCAACTGGTCTCTTTTCAGTCATTTTGAAGTTGGGCAGGCTTCTGACTCTAAACAAACTAACAAACTGAACATTTTAAAAAAATAGTACCACATTTTTCAGAGCATAAGACGCATCGGAGTATAAGACGCACCAAGATTTTGAAGTGGCAAATTTTTTAAAAAAGTTTTTGCACTCTGCAGACCTCCAAAAAACAGCCCGTCTTTTGCGAAAATGGGCCCATTTTTGTCAAAAAAAGGGCATGCATAGCCTTTAAGAAGCTTGTAGAGTGCCTCTGGGAGGTGGAAGGGGCAAAAACAAGCAAAAAACAGCCCATTTTTTGCTAAAACAGGCCCTTTTTGTCAAAAAGGGCGTGCATAGCGGCTTATAGAGTGCTCCTGGGAGCTGAGGGGGGCAAAAACAAGCAAAAAACCCTCAGTTTTTCACTCATTTCTGGAAGCCTCCTAAAGGCTTTACATGGCTATTTTGGTGAAGGGGGCGGGGTTTCAGGAGGCCAAAAATGCTGTATTCAGTGTATAAGACACACCCAGATTTTCACCCTCTTTTTTGAGGGAAAAGGGTGTGTCTTATACTCCGAAAAATATGGTATTTATTGAATTTTCTAACATTTAAAAGACAAAACACAAATTTACACGTATAACAGCTTTTCCATATCGGTATCCATATCTTTTGTAACAATCTTATTTACAAAAAAATTATATCTCTATATCATTATCTTAAGTTATATTTAAATACCTCTATATATTATACTTTTACCATTTGTACCTTAATTTTTATGTTTACTCTCAAGCCAGGAATACCATCTATTCCAAATTTGATAGTACTCGGTTTCTTCCCTCTCCTTCATTTCCATAGACAGTCTATCCATTTCTGCACATTCATAGATTTTCCTTCTGATAATTGGGTCTGGGGAGTATCTGTAACAAACTGAATATTTTGACAGGGGCTGAAAAATGCAATATCTGGGGAGAAGTGCAACGATTCAAAGAGAAAAAGTTCAAAACCGTCTTGGGAAAAGCAGATATAATAAAAAGCATTAAAAAAAGACATCAATGTGGATTTAACTTAGGGATCTCTTTAAAAGTAATGTTACTGGATGATATTGGGAAGAGCTAATGGAATGCCATTGTGTGGTTTTAATTTAAATCTGGAATATTTTATATAAAAGGACGTAAAAACAATTATAGTCAAATGAAGGTTGAGGTATGATGATAGTAATATATATATAAATATATTTAATTTAAAATATATGATTTGATATGAATTGTAGGTGATGACTGTGGAATGGATGCACAGAAGTTTTTGCAACCAATTGACACACTTTCTACAATTTGTAATGAAATATGATTTTGTGGTTTTTGTGTGTGTGTTTTGTCTGTGTTTATTCAAAAATAAAAAAAATCTTTATTAAAAAAAAGTTGTAAAAAGCTCTTTAAATAAATAAACAATCGAGTCTCCTCAGTGGTGGGATTCAAACATTTTTACCACCGTTTCTGTGGGCGTGGCTTGGTGGGCGTGGCAGGGGAAGGATACTATAAAATCTCCATTTCCTCTCCACTCCAGGGGAAGGTTGCTGCAAAATCCCCATTTCCTCCCAATCATCTGGGACTCAGGAGTCAGAGAATAGATGGGGGTGGGGACAGTCAGAGGTATTTACCGGTTCTTTGAATTACTCAATATTTTCGCTACTGGTTCTCCAGAATTGGTCAAAACCTGCTGAATACCACCTCTGGACTCCTTTAAATTGAGCTGGATGTCTTGTAACATCAATTAGATAGATCAATGTAGTCTTCTTCTTCTTCTTCATCATCATCATCATCATCATCATCATCATCATCATCATCATTATTATTTGGTTAATCTTTGGTGAGATTCACAGCCTTTGGGGCTGGTTGGTAGCTCAACAGCTCGAGTCCTAACCAAGGACCTAAGAACTGTTAAGGTAACGTCAAAGGATATAAGCTGTTCCAAGTAGGGTATTTTTTTGTAGAATCAGAATGTTCAAGTCTGATAAATTTAAAATTTCCAAACAGCGAGGTAGCCCTTTGGGTATTGCTCCAAGGACCCCAATTACAATTAGGACAACACACGATTTCTTTTTCCACAGTCGCTCAACTTCAATTTGCAAGTCACGGTATTTTGTGATTTTTTCTTGCTGTTTATCTTCAATTGGTGCATCTCCAGGTATTGCAATGTCAATGAACCATACTTTTTTCTTTTCAACTATTGTTATGTCAGGTGTGTTGTGGGCCAAGTGCCTCTCAGTCTGAATTCTGAAGTCCCACAAGATCTTGACTTTCTCATTCTCTAAAACCTTCTGAACCTGATGTTCCCAGTGGTTTTTTGCTTTACTCAAATCCAAACTTTTGGCACAATTTCCAGTGAATGATCTTAGCAACGCGGTCATGGCGTTGTAGGTAGTCAGTTTGTGAAATTGTGCTGCACCCACTGATCAAGTGGTCAACTGTCTCGTCTTTCTCATTACAGAGGTGACATTTGCTGTTGAATTTTTGCCTTCATGCAGTTTGTGGCTAAGGCTTGTTCTTGAGCTGCCAAAATAAAGCCCTCTGTTTGTTTATTATTATTGTTGTTGTTTGTTGTTATTGTTATTTTCCCTTTGGTATATTGAGCCAATCCAACATGCTGGTTAAATTTACCATTGTCATTTTGTGGGATGTTATTCAAATTCCTAGGCTCGTCTGCAGTTCTAGAAATCCTGAGTGATTTCTCATCTAGGTACCAACCAGCCCAACCCTGTTTTGCTTGCAAATCTAAGGAAGTTTGCTCAGATGCTGCCACCTGGTAAGAACTGACTTTTTAATAACGAAGCATCTCAGCACATCATGTTGTAAAACGATTAAGTGAAAAAGCAACAGACTGGAGGTTGTGTCTTAGCGGATAGGAGAAATCCAGAAATTCAATTCTAGCTGTCTGGGTTTACACATTTTCTTAACTTATTTTACAAATTATACTTGCTGAGTCCTCACGTTATAACCAAACTCAAATAAACCATATTATAGTTAAGTGCAATTGGCAAATTTAGCCATCATGTTTGATTGGTTCAGTGCACGGAAGAAAATAGTGTGTTGATTCTTATAAAATATTTTAGAAACATGAACTTAAAGCCCATTTGTACTAGTAAATTCAATAGAGATGTTTTAAAATAACTCTTTCTATTTAAAAATATGAAAAATAAAACAGTTATAAGAAGCAGGAAACTTCTATTTTGCCATTTCCAAACCAAATATATTGGGAATCAGACTATTATTTCCAGATTTCCTATCCAATAGTGCTCAAGAGACTAGATGAGATTGTAATAGACATTATAGGGGTTTTATTACTTTAATCTGATGGCCATTCATACAGTTTCATACAGTACTGGAAATCTATCAGTTTGGGATTAAAAACCAGCAGCGAACCCATGGAAGATAGGGGACTGCATGAGATTTATAACAGACAGTCATTCAATCCCAGTAATATAAAGCATTTCTCAAAATTAGACGGAGTTAGGGATGGGCTTTATACATTGCATTAGGGTAGCAGCCGTGCACGATTGAAAACGCAGGCTACTTAATCCTTTGAAAGTGAGTATTAGCCAAGATTTCCCCCTCAGTTTGGATTTAATCTCTTTTTAAAATCAAAGCACTGCCCCTCCAGCTCACAGGAGACAGGTATCCAATTAAAGCCTGATTAGGGTTCACATTTTGGGAACACAATTAATGAAAGAATTAATCAATTAATCACAGCAATTCCTGCTTAGACAGGCACTGGTCCCTATTTTGACTTATTCCATTTAGCCCTTGCTTCCAAAGGAAGATATTAATTTGTAATTATTGTTAAGTCAGAAAGCAAGCCAGGAGCTGTCACGGACCCTAAGTATTATCTGTTTGATAGCCTCTTTGCATCGGTAGGAAGCATCTAATTATCAGCATCCATTGACTTGAATCCAAAATCAATGTGCGATGTCTAAAAAAAAAACCAGCCTTCCTTGTCATGCAAAACTCCCCAAAACAACTGAGGAACTAAATTAAGAGAAAACACTCAGACTAACTTACAGTTCTAGAGTTATTCTCTCTCTGCTCCAGACACAACTGAAGTTATATTCAGTTTTAATCGTCAAAGATCACACTGCATTCCTTGGAAGGTTATAAATTAAATATAACGCCTCATAGTTGGCATATGGGATTAGAATAGAATGGAGCTGGAAGGGACATTGGAGGTCTTCTAGTCCAGCCCCCTGCTCAAGCAGGAGAACCTATACCAGTTATGGCTAACCTTTTTCTAAAGGGGTGCCAAAATTGTGTGTGTGCATGCTATCGCATGCGCGTACCCACCCACCTGTGAATGCGTGAGTGACCCCCCTCCACCTCCTATGCCTGCGCATGCACAAGCAACCTATCACCACACATGGGCAACCAACCCCTGAGGAGGGGATTTTCACCCTCCCCAGGCTCCAGAAGCTTTCCTGAAGCCTGGGGAGGGCAAAAACGGCTTCCTTGGCCCTCCGGGAGGCCGAAAATCAGTTGGCCAATGCGCATGCATGCCAGAGCTGAAGGCTGCCGAGGGCTGCCGTGCCAGCAAATATGGCTCTGTGTGCCACCTGTCCAGTCTCTTCTTAAAACCTTCCAGTGATGAATCACCCACGATTTCTGAAGGCAAGCTGTTCCACTGGTTAATTCAAACATTGATGCCAGCCATTCATGGTAGACCAGAGCAGGAGACCAATGGCGTGAGGATCAGGACTACTTTGATTGTAACAGCTATTGTGGCAGAGTCTTACCCCTCCCTCCCTTTATCTTTGTGTTAACTCAGGAGGGGCTTGTTACTTTCTTGACCTGCTGCTCAGGCCCATTTTTATCTTCCTCCTGCCCCGCAAGGCCATCTCCTCTGTCCTCTATGGTGGCATTAGATCCTGCAATTCATACAGAGTACTACAAAATGATCCTGCATCAGTTTGTAGTGCACCACAAAGTCTTCAACAGATTTGCTCAGAAAGAACGGTGAAAGCAAAGCAAGTCCTTACTCATATAGCAATAGCACTTAGACTTCTATACCACTTTACAGTGCTTTACAGCCTTCTCTAAGCAGTTTACAGAGTCAGCATATTGCCCCCAACAAGCTGGGTCCCCATTTTACCCACCTCGGAAGGATGGAAGGCTGAGTCTACCCTGAGCCTGGTGAGATTTGAACAGCCAAATTGCAGGCAGCCGGCAGGCAGCAGAAGTAGCCTGCAGTACTGCACTCTAACCACTGCACCACTGTGGCTCAGGCAATTTTCATTACAAATATTAAGGGTGCCATTCAAAATAGGATTACCGTATCATACCAACTGTAATAGTTTGTGGGGATAATCTTAGGGATCAGGAGGAAGAGCTGCAGCCCACGCAATAGTCTGATAAACAAAACCTGAGGGAGGGATGAAGGGGTGTAGAAAGCACATCAGAAGGGTCTCTTTTCAGCGCCCCCCCCAACGTTTTGGGCACCAGGGACTGGTTCCTTGGAGAGAAGTTTTTCTGTGGATTGCAGGGAGGATGGCTTCACATGCTGCCTGCATCCTGCAGATGAGGCTTCGCTTATTTGTGAGTCCCAGTTTCTGGCATGCTGCAGACCAGTGATAGTCCATGGACCGAGGGTTGGGGACCCCGATTTAAGAGTAAAAGGGAAGAGTGCTTTCAGACTTGAAAGATTTTGTTATTGTGACCTTACAATAAGGATAATGTTACAATCAGGGGTGGGCTGCTACAGGTTCGCCTGGGTTGGGGAGAACCCGTAGCTAACATTATGACTGGTTTGGAGAACCTCCAAATCCCACTCCTGGCTGGCCCTGCCCCGCCCACCCACCACTCCCAGTTGTCTCTACGCGGCCCATTTTGGATGTGCAAGGCCCACGCAGAGGCTCAGGGAGGGAGGGGGGAATGGGCCTCCTGGCAGGTCAGAAATGGGCCCCTTTCTGGCCTCCAGAGGGCCTCTGGAGCCTAGGGGAGGCAGTTTTCGCCCTCCCAGAGGCTCAAGGAAAGCCTCCAGAGCCTGGGGAAGGTGAAAATGCCCCCCTCGCAGGTGTGCAGGAGGCCAACTAGGCCACACCCACCATGGCCATGTCCACACAGCAACTGGGCAGAGAACCTGTTGCTGAAATTGTAATTTACAATTCATGGTTGGTGCTTCATGTCTGGGCACTGCAGGTGGCAATCCTCTTTGCTATTACCTAGTGGCCATCTATACTTTGCTGCCCAGATATGATAGGCCAAATTTTAAACCAAACCAAAGCGCAACTTTATTTTTGCTCATTTCAGTTTCACAAAATCCGGGTCTGAACACATGGCCAGAATGAGGAGAGACTCAACTGCAGCAATCTGTTGTGAGAACAGAGGGGGTGGGAAGAGAAAGTCTTCAGCTAAATTCTTCTAATCAGCACTTTTCAAGTCCTGGAAACAGACTCAACTGCAGAAATGTTATTGGCTCTTTGATCTCCTTCTCCGGGTTTGCTTCCATAGCAACAACCACTGGGAAAAGTGGGCACATATGGCAAACAAGCAACCAAACTTCATTCGCTAAAGAAGGAAAGGCTCCCAAATATACGTCATGGTCCCTTTAGTTCATCACCCCAACACATGCATACACACATAATAACTAATGATCCGACCACCTCTCTTGTTTTGCTGTGCTTGCATATTAATTAGGATGTTTAACGATCTACCAGTTTTAAGTACTGCAGTTTTTATGGAACACTTGGGTTGCTGTTAATTGATTAGGCCGCTGGGATATTTACATGAGACGAAGGACAGCTCTGTGTATCACTGTTAAAACAGAAACACCCCAAAAAAAGAACTTCATAAAATTTGGAAGTGTTACTGAATATAAGGTAAAGGTTTCCCTACACATATGTGCTAGTCGTTCCCGACTCTAGGAGACGGTGCTCATCTCCGTTTCGAAGCTGAAGAGCCAGCGCTGTCCAAAGACATTTCCACGGTCATGTGGCCAGCATGACTAAATACCGAAGGTGCACAGAATGCTGTTACCTTCCCACCAAAGGTGTTCCCTATTTTCTGCTTGCATTTTCACATGCTTTCGACCTGCTAGGTTGGCAGAAGCTGGGACAAGTAACGGGAACTCGCTCCATTACGCAGCACTAGGGATTCAAACTGCCGAACTACCGACCTTCTGATTGACAAGCTCAGCATCTTAGCCACTAATCCACCATGTCCCAAGATTACTAAATACCTATGCACATATCTGAGGTTTTCCACAACTGACATCATATATAATATAACACTGCCACGAAAAGACAGCCTTTTGACACATTAAATACCAGGCCAAAGAAATATGTGCATTAAATGCAACAGACAATTCTGATGATTATAATTTTAACACAGAATGTCACTATAGGCTGCCAGATCCAGTTTTTAACAAATTAAAAATTGTTTGAAAAGAAGCCTGCCCCAACATAGGACCTGCGGGGAGCAAGGGAAACAAATGAAAACACATGAGTGACCTTATTACACAAATGCTTGAGTTCTGTATTTGTGAGAGAGGCAAGTACACACCCCAGCATTTATGTCAAGTCCTGGAATCATCATGAGCCACGTGGCACAGTGGCACAGTGGTTAGAGTGCAGTACTGCAGGCTATTTCTGCTGACTGCCGGCTGACTGCAGTTTGTCAGTTCCGATCCCACCAGCCTGAAGGTTGACTCAGCCTTCAATCCTTCCGAGGTGAGTAAAATGAGGACCCAAATTGTTGGGGGCAATATGCTGACTCTGTAAACTGCTTAGAAAGGGCTATAAAGCACCGTAAAGTGGTATATAAGTTCTATTGCTATCAGAGTTTGTTGGTGGAATTATTAACCCCCACTAGATATTCCTCCATACCGAGATTTTTACAAGAGTGACGGAAAGTAAATAAACTTATTTCAGCTTTCCTGGAAGGCAGTGGACTCAAGTCTCAGAAATGGATACATTTACCTTGTTGGGCTTAAGCTAAACTATCACATCTACAAATAAACCTTGTTTCTGTCAGTCCTAAGCTTCATCAATGGAGTGATAGGATCAAGAACAGAAGAACTGATAATAACCCTCTATATTGCACTAGTGAGGCCACACTTAGAGTACTGGACCCAAAGAAAAGAAGCTATGACCCTAGAAAGAGTGCAGAAAAGGTCTGGAGCAGAGGTGGTATTCTACCGGTTTGGACCGGTTCGCCCAAATCGGTAGTGGAAATTGTTGTGGTCCCACCCACCTGCCCCGGCTTTATGGCATCCCATTTAGGCCCTTTCTTTTAGCCAAAGCACATACGCAGAAGGTTGAGCACCTGCATGCTCTCTCACATTTGCAAACCAGTAGGGAAGGTAAGTAAATACCACCCCTGGTCTGGAAGATAAACCATACAATGAATAGTAGAGGGAATCAGGTATGGAATGTATTTCAATATTAGTAGCTTGGGTTGGTAGCAGGGGTGGGATTCAAATAATTTAACAACCGGTTCTCTGCCCTAATGACCAGCTGGGTAGGCAGGGCTCAGTGGTCATGTGACTGGGTGGGCGTGGCCAACTTAACATCACTCAGGTTGATGGACGCTTCGCCTTAGCTGTGACAATGTAATAAGGGTTAACCGGAGAGGCAGTTTCTGTAAGCAGGGCAATAAAGATTAGGCTAGAAACAACACCAGAATGTTTCCTTCCTGCCCTCCTTATAGAATTAGCCCTGTAAAGTGGGAAAAAGCAAAAGGAGATGTCTTCCAACAACCGGTTCTTCCAACAACTGCTTTGAAAGTTAACAACCAGTTCTCCCGAATAGGTGCGAACTGGCTGAATCCCACCACTGGTTGGTAGTTAGGCTGTGGTTCTGAGCTTGGGAATTTGGTTGCAAACATTTCATCACTATTCGAGGAGACATCGTCAGTGCGCTTTGAATTGTGTTCGTCTGTCAGAATGGTGACTAAAAACGTTTGCAACCAAATTGCCAAGTTCAGAGCTCAGAACAACAGCTTAGGAACCAGTTATGTCTAGCCTAACAGAGAGAAGGATTGGGGCGACATGATAACTGTCTACCAGTACTTGAGGGGCAGTTACAGAAAGGGAGGGGGTCAACCTACTTTCCAAAGCACAGGAGGGCCTGACAAGAAGTAATGGGTGGAAGTTCGTTAAAGAGTGATCCAACCTGGAACTAAGACATTTCCTGACAGAAAGAACAATTAATCAATGCAACAGCTTGCTTTCCAGAACTGTAGGTGTTCTATCAGTGGAGATGTTCAAGAAAAGATTGGACAGCCATTTGTCCGGGATGGAATAAAAACTCCTGCCTTGGATGGGAGATTGGACTAGAAGATCTCTGAGATTCCTTCCAAACCTATGGTTCTATGAACTTCTATATCGTGATGGCAAATCTATGGCACGCCTGTCACAGGTGGCACGCAGAGCCCTCTCTACGGGCTGTCACCCAAGTCCAGCTCCACCATGTATGCGTGTGTACTTCCCGCTGTCCAGCTGGTCTTCGGGACCCTGCCGGGCATGTGCAGGGGGGCAGGGCCTTCCCCAAT
This sequence comes from Thamnophis sirtalis, assembly GCF_051295495.1. Taxonomy (NCBI): domain Eukaryota; kingdom Metazoa; phylum Chordata; class Lepidosauria; order Squamata; family Natricidae; genus Thamnophis; species Thamnophis sirtalis. The sequence goes on from NW_028261389.1 coordinate 67,569,257, forward strand.
CTTGCAGTTTTCCCCCAGCATGCCCTAGCTTTCTCCTCCATTTCTGCTACCCATGCTTTCCCCGATCTCTGCAGGTTCCCCCCTCTGCCTCTCCGTGGCAGAAATGAAGGAGAAAGGTAGGGTGTGCTGTGGGAGGGGGGAACTGTGGAGATTGGGGAAGGCACGGGTGGCAGAAATGCAGGAGAAAGCTAGGATGTACTGGGGGAAGGGAGAAACTTGGGGTGGGGGAATGCCCCATTTGGGGCCTGGAAAGCTTCCTACACCAACCTGGAAGCCAAAATGGAAGCTAGGGGGCAGAGCACATGCGCTGGCGGCATGCACATTGCATTTTGGGGATTGGGGCACATGTGTGTGCATTCACACACGCACGTGTGTGCTTTGGGCACTCGGCACCAAAAAGGTTAACCATCAGCGCTCTATATACTTGTGGATAAGCCAAGAATTTCAAGTGTCAAAATACACCCCTCCACCCCAAATTGGATTTGGTTTATGCATGGATCAGCTTATCTGTGAGTGTATACAGTAGTACTTTAAAAGTACCCTTATATCCCATATGTACTTCTGTATAAGCCCATTACAGCTAAGCAGACTCTTAATTTTTTAACCAAAATACCATGAAAAATGTGGATTGGCTTATCCTCAAGTAAGCACATTTTTCATGGTATTTTAGTTAAAAATGTGAGAGTTGGCTTATTCGCTGATTGGCTTATACGTGACTATATATAGTATTTAAAGGGCTCAACTGATCTGCTCTCAAATTCGAGTAGCCTTTACAATTAATCTCCACAAACAAATCTGTTGGCTAGTTGTACAATCAGGGAGTTGTGGAGGGGGAATTTAATGTATTTTGCCAATGCTGCAATCTGCGCATTTTTGTCTCGTTCTGCACTGTTGTCCATCTGCTTACATTTTCTTTTGTGAATCAACTAGTGCTGTTCTTTATTGCCTCCACTCCTATTATTTAAAGAGCCGAGGTGGCGCAGTGGTTAAATGCAGCACTGCAGGCTACTTCAGCTAACTGAAGTTCTGCAGTTCGGCTGTTCAAATCTCACCGGCTCAGGGTTGACTCAGCCTTCCATCCTTCCGAGGTGGGTAAAATGAGGACCCGGATTGTTGGGGGCAATATGCTGACTCTGTAAACCGCTTAGAGAGGGCTGAAAGCCCTATGAAGCGGTATATAAGTCTAACTGCTATTGCTATTGCTATTGCTATTTCTTGATCTTCCTTGGGTTCATTTGTCTATCCAATTTCTACTACTTTTCTTCTTCTCCCCGCCCCTCCCCTACTTTTGCAAAATATATGAATATTTTGTTTTAAAGACACTGGGGTTTTTTTTCAATCAGAAGAAGCAATTTTGGCTAGTTTTCCTCTTTTGTTCAAAAATAAATCCCGCTTACAAATCATTTATTCCTTGTGTTTTCATATTTCTAATTATGCATAACAAAATGTAATAATATGCTTAATTTTATGCATCTTAGCCAAAAGACCCAGAAGATTTTATTTCATCTTGAATAGGGGTGAACCGTGCTTGTGCAGTGGTTAGAATGCAGTATTGCCAGCTAATTCTGCTGACTTCCAGCAGTTCAGTCCAGTAGTATATACTTCTAAGTGCAGGGATGAAATGCTATCATTTCCGACCAGTCCACCTGAACCAGTAGTAAAAATGCTACCAGTTTGCCTGAACCGGTAGTAAAAAATGCTATCGGTTCGGGCGAACTGGTATTTCCGACGATCAGCTGTGGCGCGCGATTTATATTAGCTAGAATCATCAGATTTCCTGCTTTCTAGCTAATCTAAATCAACTGGCACAGCGGATTTCCCCCCCCACGCGCTGTTCTACTTATCTTTGCAGATGCACTTTGTAGCAGACTCGTCTTGTTTTGACGCTCTGCGCATGCATAGAAGGTCCTGCGCATGCACGGATGTGGCGTGTGTGAGCGAAGCAAGGGAGCAGGCAAGCATGCACTCACATTTGCGAACTGGTAGCAAAGGTAAGTTGATTTCACCCCTATCTAAGGGCTATTGCTATGGCTAGGGCACTTCATGAAAAATTGAAGTGGCTTCTTTCTTAATGCAAGTCAGACAATGAGTAATGAAGGTATAGATGTAGCCCTTTGACTTAGAAGCCTAATCAGACTTTTATACCTATATAGCCATGATGGCGAACCTATGGCACACGTGCCACAGGTTGCACGCAGAGACGTTTGTTAGGACACACGAGGCATTGCCCTGTCAACTCCAGCTTCAAGAGTTCCCTGAAGGCTCCAGAGTGCGGAAAACGTCCCTACGAGCAAAAGTCACCATTCCCGAAATTCTGGGTTGCCCATAGGGCCATTTTTGGTTCTCCGGAGGCTTCAGGGAAGCTCCTGAAGCCTCCGGAGGGCCTCCTGGTGGGCTGGGAAGGCTGTTTTCACCCTCCCCAGGCTCCTAGAAAGTATCTGGAACCTGGGGTGGGGAAAGTGCGCCAAAATCAGGGGGAGCGTTGGGCACACGTGAGGGAATTGCGCACATAGCATTATGGGTGTGAGCACGCTCGTACACAACGCCCATGTGCTCTCCCCACTTTTGGCACATGATCTAAAAAAGGTTAGTCATCACTGCTATATAATAACTACAACAGCATTTAGACTTATATGCTGCTTCACAGTGCTTTTACAGCCCTCTCTAAGCGGTTTACAGAGTCAGCCTATGGCCCCCAGAAATCTGAGTCCTCATTTTATCAACCTCGGAAGAATGGAAGTCTGAGTCAACCTTGAACTGGTGAGAATTGAACTGCCGAACTGCTGTCAGTAGGCAGCCAGCAGAATTAGCCCATAGTACTGCATTCTAATCCCTCTGCCACCACATAGATGCCTTCCTGGGCACTCTTTCACTGTTTTTCAAGCCAGCCAAATAATGGTTTCTTCAGAACAGTACTAAAACTTACAAATGTAATGCACTCCCAACAACTATTCTTGTGGAGACATTGTAGGGAGTTTCTGTTTGAACAAAGACTTTGCCCATGTGGTGAAGGAATTTCTGAAACACTACTCTACATTCTTTTAAATTCTCCCATTAGAAAGATGCCTCCTTCCAGCTAATCACAACCTATCTCATCAAATGATCACACTTTTTTCCAAGACATTTCTACAAAAGATGCTATATGGTGGTTGCTTTTAAACAGAGAAGAAATATTTCTCCTCAAACCCCCTCTAGGCTAGACCACCTCAAATCAGCGTTGATTCCATTCGAACCGAAGAGTCAAAATCCAAAGAGAACTTGTTTCAATAACATTTTGCGATTTAAAATTCAAAGGCAAATTCACCTGCCTTAGGCTGTTTTGAGATTTGAATCCAAGGAAAGGATTCATCGGGAGGTTATAATGGAGAAGCATTAAAATCAGCTGTAGACTGATTTTGAAGCTTTTTGGGAAAACGAGATGAAAGTAGATGAAAAGTCGATTCTTTAGAGGACATCAACTAGGCCTAGTTTCATAGGCATATCTTCAAGGACTTTACTGCAAGATATTTTTGAAATATTCCTCTAAATCACGTTTAGAGAAAGCAGCAATGGGGAAAGAAGCTGCCTAAGGACTAAGTTGCGCTAGATCAATGTATCAAATGTCCTACCAAAAGTTAAAAGACAGCCCTTTAAAAGTTGTTTAAAATGGACCATAAGTTCTTATATATATTTTTCTTTTGGGATGCCAGCTTGGCAAGTCACTGAAGAATGGCACTGACTTAGCCAGCAACCACCTTCCCATTCAGATGTCTTCCAGCATCAACCTTTTGAATTCCCAAGTTTCCACTTTTCGCTATGCATTCAAAATGAACAGGGATTAATATACATAGATACATACATACATACATACATACATACATACATACATACATACATACATACATACATACCAGGGTGCAGTCAGGGGAGGCAGGGGAGGCAGGGCCTCACCACTGTCATCCTGAAAAGAAAAGAAAAATTAAAAGGAAAAAGGCTGAGGTAGTTGCTGCCAGAGTCACAGTGGATGACTCTGCTTAGTGCTTAACTGCAGGAGGAGGCGAGAGAACCACGTGCCTCCTTTAGACTATCTTTATGATCACTTGAGCAGAGTTAAGCAAGGGTTAAAAGGCGAAAAATTCCTTATGCAGAGGAGGCACATGGTTCTCTCGCCTCCTCCTGCAGCAGGCACTTTTTTTAGAGGCTTTTTTTAAGCAGTTAAGCAGAGTCATCCACATGGTGACTGTAGCAGCAACTATCCCAGCCTGGCTAGAGCAGCTCTTGCCTTTTTCTTTTTACATTTTCACATTTTCATCATGGCAGACAAGAGGAGAGTTGAAATCCTCTGTGGATCTGCTGGAAAAAGTATGTGGGTCGGACCGAGGGAGTGGGGAGGAATTCAAAATTATTGTAATTTGTAAGTAATTTTTTATTGTAATTGGTGTGTGCGTGTGTTTGTTTCTTCACTTCACTCAAACAAACTCTCTCTCAACACACACACACACACACACACACACAAAGATAGATAGATAGATAGATAGATAGATAGATAGATAGATAGATGATAGATAGATAGATAGATAGATAGATAGATAGATAGATAGATAGATAGATAGATAGATAGATAGATAGATAGATAGATAGATAGATATAGCGAGCAAAAGCGTGATCGGAGCTGCCGTTTTTCTATATTCGGGAAAAGACCCGAATACGCCAAGACCTACATACCTATACCCGTGAAAATCTACATATATAAGCCATTTTTTATGTTGCCTTTGTTACATTTGTGTTGCATTTGTGCTGATAAATAAAGGGAGAGTAGTATAGATCTATTTCAAGCTGATGAGAGCTAAATACCTTGAAATAGATCTTTACTAGTCTCCCTTTATTTATTTATCAGCACAAATGCAACACACACACACACACACACACACACACACACACTATATATATATATATATATATATATATATATATATATATATATATATATATATATATATACACACACACACACACACACACACACACACACACATACATACATACACACTCTGTATATATGCATATAGCATGTATATATGTGTGTTACATATGTATACCCATATACATATATGACAAAATTACATTTTGCAACAAGATTACATTTTTAATATATGCCAGTGTGATCACAGTAAAAAAACAAAGGTTATCTTAATCTCTGCATTTTTATATTATCTCTACATTTTCTATATTATCTGAACTGATCATGAGAAGGCTCTAACAGAAATAAATCACTGGATTGTTGTCCCAAACTTACAAAACGACCCAAGATTTATTTCACAACTTTGGCCTTTCAGAGCAGCCAAACACATTGCTAAAGTTTTATGCCTAATGCACAGAAGAGCTTGTCCATTAGTTAGCTCTCATATCTAACTCTAGCTTATTTGGAAGAGAGAGTACAGTACCTTTACAAAACTATTTATTCCTAACTCCCCTGGAAGAATTGAGTCAATGGCACACGTCCTTCTTCATTGCCCCTTTTACTTAAATTGGTCCTGACTTAATTACATCTCTTTTAACAACCAGATGGAGAAAAATAGATGCCAATCTTATTCTTCTCCTTTTAGCAGACACCTATGAGATGACCTCCAGCAATGAAATCAAATTCTGCTCAGTCACCATTGCTAATAATCAAGTCATATTTTAGTTCCCCTGTTCAGAATCTTGTGTCTCCTCAGGGCAGAATTGTAAAACAGCCATTTTATGATTCTATAATATTGAGTGACAGTAACAAACTTCTATTCATTATTCATGTTTATCTTCCTAGAGCTATCACTTAAGTAGCATAAAATTGTAGTCCTGATTGAATTAAAATTTAACATTTTCCTGCTCCTATTTTTAATACTTGGTAATTTGTTCAACAACCCTAATAAGTCAGTAAATTAGTTCACTATGTATTTTATTTTTATTCTAATTGTCTTAAAACTGTACTCAGGTTTGGTCGCAGACCGTAATAATGAAGTTCGTTAAATTAAAATTAATGATCCTTTAAAAGCAAAGTAAAACCTACTTCACATAAAATGCCTCGGTGCTATCAATGATCAGCCTATGCAGGGTCTCATAATAATCACAATAATTGAAGGAGGGATTACAAATCAGTATTCTCTCCAAATTGCAGCAAAGCTCAGAAAACTTTAGGAAACCCATCCTGTATGAAAATGCCTGCTAGAAGAAATGTTTATGATTTCTGTGTTTATGGTGCCCGCCCTGTTGATTTCCCAAAAGGCCCTAAAAATGGCATTTACTCAGTGACCTGAGAGACCACGAATGGAGATGGAGTCAGTCAAGGGATTGATTTGATTGTGTTGTTGCTGCCATGAGGTGAAGTGGGGGGGGGGCTTGTTTCATGAATGTTTTAGATGGTGGATTTTTAAATCTTGCAAGGTATTTAGAATCAGCTAAGTATGAATTGGGCACCTGTTGTGGCCCAGCAGGAGCCGTTGGAGCTGCCACCAGACTCCGACAACGAGGGGCCCTCTGAGTTGGCTCTGGAGGATGTGGAGGACCCTGGACACAGTTCCAACTCCGAGCAGGGTGCAGAGAGGCTGGTTGGCCACCAGGAGGCACTTGAGCCTTGGACCAGTGGGGAGGAGACAAGGGAGAGTGAGACGGAGGCCAGTGAGTTGTTCCTGGATGCACGCCATCGAAGAGCTACTAGGCATCAGGAACAATTACGCAATTACAGGAGGTAATTGCACTCAGTTGAGTCATTAGGCTCCTCTCCAGACTATAAAAAGGTTACTTGTGCACATGCTCTCTTTGCAGAAGTAAACACAGAATCGAATGTCGGTGAACTTTGTGTGAGCTTGGCAGGCTGGATTGCTTCCAAGCCTTATATGTGTTTCTTGCTGCCCAAGCTTGTCTGTGCTGGGTTGTTGCCAAGGACCTGTTTGTCTGTTAATTAAATGCTGTAATTTATCTCTGGCTCAGAGTGTGGTTTGGTGTGGAACAAGGGGGGTCAGAACAGGCACCTATATTAATTTGTTTAATAATGATAATAATAATTTACTCTCCCGATGCTGTCTAGTTGCCTGGTGACATCATTCCTCCTTTCTCTGGCCAGGTGTGAGAACGTCCTTGGTTCCCAAGAGAAAGTAATTCTATTTTGACTACACAACCCCAGCTATCTCTAATTCTCCCCACACCCCATCCCTCATTTCCAGTGTGGCAGCACTGAAGCCTCAACATGGCTTCAGCCAGGTCAGCTTCAGGGTTGACAAAAATCTTAGTTAGGTCAACAGAAGACTTTGAAGAATTTAAAAGCAGAGTGGAACTATGGAAAGCTACAAAGAACCAACACCACTGGGACCAATGAAGGAGCTGGCACCTGGGTCTGGTGAAAGTTGGGAGATATGGAAATCGTTGACTAGCCTGTACACTGATACAAGAAGATCCAAAGACCCTTTGAACAAATGGGGCCATCTGGTGGCTTCTGACCTTTGCGATTGTGGTGACAAGCAGACCACAACACATATGTATACCTCCCCTTTGTGTCCTGATCAGTGTACACTTGAGGACCTGATGGCAGCGCAACACAACACAATTAATGTTGCTAGTTTCTGGGCAAGATTTGTTTAGCTTATACATATTATAATCTAGTATTTTTTTTAAATTTTAAATTGTATACTATGCTTGACTTTCATTGTGATGCTTCTGGCATGAATAAACAAACAAAACTAGATTTAATTTTAAGGGCTCCTGTATGAGAACAGTTCAAAACTCTGATGAAATTACCTGCCCGTTTTGTGCAGATGCTGTTTCCGAGAAGACAAAAGTTCCAGAAGACAAAATGGAGGAGATGTCAGCATGAGTGTATCTGCTCATTTGGGAGCTAGTCTCCTGTTTCCTTCTCCAACATCTTAGCTTTCTACCTATTACTTCTGGGGATGTGCTGCATTCAGTGGAAAATAAAATTCACATTCTTAATTTACAACAGTGGTTCTCAACCTTCCCAATGCCATGGCCCTTTAATACAGTTCCTCATGTTGTGGTGACACTCAACCATAAAATTGGTGTCTCAGTTCCTAAGATTATCAAAAATATATGTTTTCCGATGGACTTATGGGACCCCGGAGAAAGGGTCGTTTGACCCCCAAAGGGGTCCTGACCCACAAGTTGAGAACCACTGATTTAGAAGAAAAGCCAACTAAAAGTGCGCTATATTTTACTAATGTGCATTCCTGTTTTCTCCACTACGAAGAATGAAAGTGCAGTTGAATGAACAATTGGACTCTTTGTGATCCAGCTGGACTCTTCACTACTTAAGAGATCTTCTCTACAACAGAAAACCTAATAATGCACAACTCACTGATATCTCACTGACATCATTAAGGACATTTTTCTTAGTACATATATTAAGAAGTAAAGCTGAAAGGCAGCAATCCCACTTTCAATTCAAGTTTATATGGGATTGGAATAACTGCAAAATCACAGCTTGCACCGCTTAATGTTGATTACAATCCAGTGGCTACTTTCAATGCAGAGCTCATAATACAGTGACGGCTAACCTTTTTGTTTTTGGGTGCCAAAAATGCGAGTGCGTGCACATGATAGTGTGTGTGCGTGCCAGCACCCATAATGCAAAGTGTGCCCTACATGTGCATGCATGCACTATCTCCTGCACACTCACACACACACAATCAGCACTGCTCACCTCCACTCTGAGCTTTGTATTTCCTCAGCGGGGGGCGGGGAAGGCCATTTTTGCCCTCCCCAAGCTCCAGGAAAGTCTCCCCTGCCCCTCCCCGGAGGCCCTCCGGCAGCCGGCGTGCATATGTGTGCTGGAGTGGACGCCTCGCGTGCTGGCAGATATGGCTCAGTGTGCCACCTGTTCACCATCACAGTCTTCTTATAAACCCTCTTCTCTATGAGATTCATAGAGAAGAAGAAACGGTCAAGGGAGTTGGTAGGAGAATCTATTTCTCACCCAACTGGTCCATGAGGATGGATGCGTAAACATATCACTGCCTCTTTCAGGCTGATACTTGTTGTGGCCTGACAGCAGAGCTGGCAACAGTTTCGGACAGTGAGAAGATTGGGGAGGAACATGGGCCAGTCCTGGAGTCTGGAGAAGGCTCTGATGAGGGTTCTGCATCAGAGGCAGAGATGGGGCCAGGGCCATCTGACAGTTATCAGCTGCCTTCGGAGTCAGACATCAGTGAGCCAGATGAACAGCTGGAGCTTGTTTCCCAGTGTGCGCATGCGCAGAGTTGCCAGATGAAGGAAACAGCTAACAGCTTACTTGGGAGTAAGTCCACAGGTGGACAGTGAATGGCCCTTCCCCTACAGAATAAAATAGGAGCGAAATGGGAGGGCAGGAGACAATTAGTTCATTCCTGCATTCTTGCCAAGTATTGGGGTGTCTGAAAGATATCGGCCTGGCCACTTTCCAAGCCTGATAAAGGTCGGTAATTGTGAACTATCTTGAAAGACTGTGGACCGGGACTTTGCTGGAGAGGAATTCACTGTAAATTAAATAAAAGGGGTTTATTGGGATGGGGAAGACTAGTTCAGAATAGTGCTTGCTCTAAGTGTTCTTCATTGTAAAAACAAGTGGCCAGATTCTGTGACAATTTATTGGCACTCTCTCACTCACTTCAGTACAGTTTTTCCTATGATTATTCTCCTCCAGCCTCAAGAGGTATGATTAATTCATAGCGTGTCACCAAAAGCGCCTTTCACCATTACACCAAGCAAAAGTGCCTTCTTCACACCGCCTCCTCGGGTGGTGGTGAAATTTGCACAGACAGTCCCACCAGGCAGTCAATCTTGTAAAAGCACAGTTATTACAAAGTAAATACAAAAGATCTATTTATTTAAGGTTATTACTTTGACCTACAGGGTATTAAAACAATCTTTTGATGGACAGAAGACATCAAGTTGCTGTTTCCCCACTAGATTACATCAAATAAATTCCCAAATCTTCCTTTTCATTTCCCCCCCCCCCCGCTCCCCCTCTTTAGCTACCTAAGAGGATTAGGGAAGTTCATTGTTTTTCTCCTGAGAGAGTGGTGAGGGATGCGTTACACAAAGCAAGACTTTGAAATTCAGTTCAAACACGTGTATTCTAAATTAAGAAGAGGAAAAAAAATCAACTACATAATAATGCCTTTATGATCAGAGTCGCTAAACTTTAACTTAAGTCAGCTTTCAATCACTCCTGTGATTTTTATTTTATCTCTGAATGCATTCAAAAGCACCAGAATTAAAATACTGAAAGCAATTGTTAGAAGTAATTATAGCGGTGGATTTCTAAAAGCAACTTTTCTAATCACAATGGTACAGCAGAGGCATTTCACGAGAAGGAAGGCTGCTCCCTCTTGATCCGAAATGGACAATAATGCCACTTCTTCTTTTCAAGAGAATAGCACTTAGCAATAGCACTTAGACTTACTGTATTTTTCGGAGTATAAGACACACCTTTTTTCCTCAAAAAAGAGGCTGAAAATCTGGGTGCGTCTTATACACCGAATACACCATTTTTTGCCTCCAGAAGCCCCGCCCCTTCACCAAAATGGCCGTGCATACCCTTATGGAGGCTTTCAGAGAGCTCCTGAGGGCTAGGGAGGGCAGAAATGAGCAAAAAAATGGGCTGCTTTTTGCCCCCCAGCCCCCACCTCCATAAGGCTATGGATGCAATTTTCACAAAAAACAGGCCATTTTTGGGAGGTTTGCAGAGTGCAAAAATTTTTATTTCCTTTTGGAAAGCTTTTTAACTGATTGATTAGAATTACATTGATCAAGTGCTATGCCAGCAGAAACAAAGTCTTAGTGCTACAGATTGTCAGCAATTTCCTTCTCCAGCACATGTATAAATACACCTGGAAACATCTACCTACCTACTTACTCAGTTCAGCGGTTCTAATCTCACCGGCTCAAGGTTGACTCAGCCTTCCATCCTTCCAAGGTGGGTAAAATGAGGACCCGGATTGTTGGGGGCAATATGCTGACTCTGTAAACCACTTGGAGGGGGCTGAAAGCCCTATGAAGCGGTATATAAGTCTAACTGCTATTGCTATTGCTATTACTCTCTCTCTCCCCCTACCTACCTACTGTATTTCTCTCTATCACTTTCTATTTCTCTCTCTCTATCCCTCTACCTACCTACCTACCTACACACACTCTCTCCCTACTGTATTTTTCTTTCTCTCCCTCTCTCCCCCTCTATCTACCTACCTACTTTTTTAAAAAATTGCCTCTTCAAAACCTTGGTGCGTCTTATACTTCGGTGTGTCTTATACTCCGAAAAATATGGTATGTACAGCTTTACAGTGCTTTATATCCCTCTCTAAGCTGTTTACAGAGTAACAATCTGGGTCCTCATTTTACCCACCTCAGAAGGATGGAAGGATGGGTCAACTTTGACCCTGGTGAGATTTGAACTGCCAAACTGCTGGCAGCTGATGATCAGCAGAAGTAGCCTGCGGGTGTGCACTCTAACCAATGCACCACCGAATTCGTAAACCTGCGGCAGAACTCTAGAAATTTGCGCTGAAAAGAACAAACATAACTGTAGTAGAAGGAACTGAAGCACTGATATTGGTTAAGTGTGACTCATTCACTCTAATCTTAGACGCACAGAATTGTAGCACTAGTCACCTATGGAGATTCTCAGTCATCCACGACCATGTCAGAGCTGAAAAAGCTTCTTGGATGAGAAGCAAAATGTCTTCAAAGAAAAGCAAGAAAGCCCAGTTGCCTTGTTGGAAGAAATAATCCATCTGGTTCAGTTCCAAGCTGGGAGAAAGATACTGGAAACATGGTGGCTGATTGGAAAATTGGTTTAATGATAAAGTAGAACCACCAGTGTTTATGTTCTGGTGCAGCTGACAAAATGGAGTTGTGTGTGGTGAGAGGTATACCTTCTTTGGGCTTTGTATTTGAGCTTCCTGTTCCTGTGCAAGAACATGTCCTTTAATATTCTAGGGGTTATGTAGGGGTTATGTAGGGTTCATAGCTGACTCTATAGGCAAAAGAGGAATTCAAATCCTAGGTGCTTCTCTGAGCTAATCTGGTCAACCTCTGGCTTATTTTTATCTGAGCTCCCAGGTTTGAAGTTTGAAGTGCTCTGGGATGGTGCAATCTTCTGGTGCTTATCTTCTGAAAGGGTGTTGGGCAATTCCTATTGTGACAATGGCTTTGCTCCTGTGCTGGATCTTGAGTGACGGGCTGCTTTTAATTTTATCTGGAAACCTGGAGGCACATCAATCCAGAGCTTGTCATCTGTTCCTGACATGTTGTGCTAATTAATAGGCAGGATGCTGCATTTTGTATCCACTATTATTTCTGAGCGGCCCTTAAGGACTAAGTAGTGATAAGAATTAACAGTTTGAAAGCTTCCACTCCACATAGGACACATCGGCCACTGGGGCCTTGGATCGTGTTGTGCCTTTGTGGCCTCTGACCCGGTGCCGATCCCGGGTAGCTCCCTGGTTTACCGAGGAGCTCCAGGAGATGAAATGCCGGAAAAGACGCCTAGAGAGTGGTTGGAGGGCCAGCCGGTCTGAATCTGATCGAACACTAGTAAGAATTCATATTTAATCCTACTTAGTGGCAATAAAAGCGGCAAAACAACAACATTTTTCCACTCTTATCGCGTCCGCAGATAACTGCTCAGCCGCCCTGTTTAGGTTGACCCGCTCCTTACTTAACCAAGGAACTGGGAAAGACCCCTTGCAGGATAGGGCTGAAGAATTTGTTCAGTATCTGCAGGATAAAATCACTCAGATCCGGACAGGCTTGGACTCTGACTGGGTAGATTTGGGCGAGTCGACGGGGATGAATCTTATGGAGACCATCTGGGATGAGTTTGACCCTGTGACCCCCCAAGGGCATGGACAGGATTATGGGGAGACTCAGTGCTGCCACTTGTGTGCTGGACCCGTGTCCTTCTTGGTAAGTCTTGGCTTCCCGGGAGGTGACACGAGGCTGGCTCCAGGCGATTACCAATGCTTTGTTGAGAGAGGGGTTCTTTCCCACCGCCTTGAAGGAGGTGGTGGTGAGGCTCCTCCTTAAGAAGCCTTCCCTGGACCCAGCTTCTGTAGCCAACTATCGTCCGGTCTCCAACCTTCACTTTGTAGCAAAGGTTGTTGAGAGTGCAGTAGCATGTCAGCTTCCCCAGTACCTGGATGTTTCCATCATCCCGATTTATGCATCTTGTTCCATCTTTGATGATAGGGGGAGAAATTTTAGCCCCCTCAGAGAGGGTCCACAATCTGGAGGTCCTCCTGGATACGCGGCTTAGTTTAGAAGAACACCTGATGGCCGTGACCAGGGGGGCCTTTTACCAGGTTCGCCTGGTACGTCAGTTGCACCCCTTCCTGAATTGGGATGCTCTGTGCACAGTCACTCATGCCCTCGTCCTTTCTCGCATGGACTACTGTAATGCTCTCTACATAGGGCTGCCCTTGAAGAGCACCCGGAGGCTTCAACTGGTCCAGAATGCAGTTGTGCGGGTTATCATGGAGGTACCTAGGTGCTCCCATGTTGCGCCCCTTTTAGGCAGCCTGCACTTGTTTCCGGTTGTCTTCCAGGTGTGATTCAAGGTACTAATTATGACCTTTAAAGCGCTCCATGGCTTAGGCCCAGGATACCTGCGAGACCACCTACTGCCACTGGTAGCCTCCCACCATCCAGTGTGATCCCACAGATTTGGCTTCCTCAGGGTACCGTTGGTCAGACAGTGTCGGCTAGCGACCCCCAGGGGGAGAGCCTTCTCTGTGGGAGCGCCTTCCCTCTGGAATGAGCTGCCCCCGGAGCTTCATATAATCCCCGACCTCCGGCCCTTCCGACGTGCCCTAAAAAGTTGGCTTTTCCAGCAAGACAGCCTGGCCTGAACAAAAGAAAATAAATGATTGATTATTGTTAATTTTAATCAATTTTTTAATGTTATTGTTAATCTTAATTGGGTTTGTTTTTTGGATATTCTATCAATTTTTTTAACTTTTGTATTATGTGTTTCGTTTAATGTTGTACGTCACCCTGAGTCCTTGGGAGAAGGGCGGCATATAAATCCAATAAACCAAACCAAACCAACATCAGCTAAAGTTGGGCAAAGATCTTTCTGTGTAATGGGCTATGAACTCAATCAATCAAAACAGAGCTGGAAGGGATCTTGGAGATCTTCTAGTACAACCCCCTGCTCAAGCAGGAGGCTTTATAACATTTCAGAAAAGTGATTGTCCAGTCTTGAAGAAGAGTGATGAAGCACCCACAATTTCTGACAGCAAGCTGTTCCATTGGTTAATTGTCCTCACTGTTGGGAAGTCCTTAATTCCAGGTTGTTTCTCTCCTTGATTAGTTTCCCTCCATTGTTTCTTCTCTTGCCTTCTGGTGTTTTGGAAAATAAGTTGACCTCTCCTCTTTGTGGTCCTTTGTGAAGTGAGTGGAATACGTGAGAATTCTTGCCAATTATCAGATGTTTAACACAGAAAATCATGGCTAGAAAAACATATTAGACCTCCCCCCCCCCATGACTTGTATTTAAGTCATGGGTTCTATTTCTGACTGTTGCTCATTTACAGAGTTAATGGAATATAAAGATCGCTTTGACCCAGAGATCTAGTTGCTGGAGATAGAGATATCACAGGAAGATAATAAAGCCCCTCTCAGCCTTGTTCTGTGAACTGAATGCTCACTTTCCCAAAGATACTTCTGATCTTTGAAATCACTAAGAGTATAGCTGTTGATTTCCATTTGAAAGAAGAGACTGATTTGCAAATGCAGTTAGGAGACAAATATGAATCTTACGTTATATCAGATCTATGCTGAACTGCTTCTTCTCATATCTAGTGCTACTTTGTTGTTAGTTGCAAAGTCATGTCCGACTCATCTCGACCCTATGGACAACGTTCCTCCAGGCCTTCCTGTCCTCTACCATCCCCCTTTAAGCTCACGCTGATTGCTTCGGTGACTCCATCCTGTCACCTCATTCTCTGTCATCCCCTTCTTCTTTTGCCCTCAATCTTCCCCAGCATTAGGCTCTTCTCCACTGAGTCCTTCCTTCTCATTAGGTGGCCAAAGCATTTGAGTTTCATCTTCAGGATCTGGCCTTCTAAAGCGTAGTCAGGGTTGATCTCCTCTAGGACTGACCAGTTTGATCACCTTGCAGTCCAAGGGACTCGCAGGAGTCTTCTCCAGCACCATAGTCCAAAGGCCTCAATTCTTTGGCACTTAGCCTTTCTTATGATCCAACTTTCACAGCCATACATTGCAGGTGGGGAAACCATAGCCTTGACTATACGCACTTTTTTTGGCAGGGTGACGTCTCTGCTTTTTATATGCTGTTTAGATTTTCCATAGCTTTCCTTTCCAGGAGCAAGCATCTTTTAATTTCTTGGCTGCAGAGTCAGACAGTGAGGAGGTTGGGGAGGAACATGGGCCAGTCCTGGAGTCTGGAGAAGGCTCAGATGACGGCTCTGCATTGGAGGCAGAAAGGGGGCCAAGGCCATCTGATAGTTCTCAGTTGCCTTCAGTGTTAGACAGCAATGAGGCAGGGAAACAGCTGGAGCCTGTTCCCAGCGTGCGCATGTGCAGAAGAAAAGGAGAAAAGAGCAGCTCAGAAATCAGGGTCGACTTGGGAGTAAAGCCACAGGTGGACAGTGAATGGACACTCCCATAGGAAGTGCAGGAAACAATTTGTTTGTTCCTTCATTTCTTCATTTCAGGAGTGTGAAGATCTGTCTGTGAATCTCAGACTCTGTGCCAAGTCTTTTCTTGCACTGCACTGAGTTTGGAAAATATTTACATGGCAGCTTTCCAAGCAAGATAAGGTCTGTGGATATAAATTCACCTTTGAAAGACTGTTTACTGGGCCTTTGCTGAATGTGAATAAGAGGAATTCACATTCATTTAATAAAAGGGGTTTTTCCAGGACCAGGGATCTGCTTTGTGCTTTTGGGGGAAGTATAGGTCAGAACACCATCTTAGCCGATTCAGTTTGTGTTTCAACGGGGTACTTCCACCATCCAAGTCAGCGGCAAAGAGCTAGTAAAGAAAAAACTCCTTCTGTTACTTAGATTCCCATATGGAAAGTGACAGTGTCATTAATGAAATAGTGCAGGCAAGAATCAATGCAACATGGCTTGCAGTGGAAGGAAATCACTGGAGGGCTCTGTGATACATGTATGCCAATTCACCTAAAATCAAAAGTGTATAAAATGCTAGTTCTCCCAATAACACGGTATGGCACTAAGGGCCGACCAACAACTAAAAATGCAGAGAGCCTTTTACATGCCAGGGAGATTTGCATGCTCTGTTGGTCATTAGGTCATTAGGCATTTCCATCTTGACTAGTGTAGCGGGAGATGAGCATTGCATTGATAAGAGAGAAAATGGGAGAAAAATGCCTGCAGTGGTTTGGCCATGTTCTACTTGCAGCACCCAAACACCATCACTTCTACTGCCTATCATTTTATTTATTATTTATTAATTTTTATTAGTTTGTCAAATATGTACAAGATGGCAGGTATAAGTATGAACATGGACATGGATAAAAGAAATGAATACAAACAAATGGGGACAGTAGGACAGGGACGGTAGGCACGCTGGTGTGCTTATGCACGCCCCCTTTATGGACCTCGAGGTGGCGCAGTGGTTAGGGTGCAGTACTGCAGGCCACTTCAGCTGACTGTTATCTGCAGTTCAGCGGTTCAAATCACCGGCTCAAGGTTGACTCAGCCTTCCATCCTTCCGAGGTGGGTGAAATGAGGACCCAGACTGTGGGGGCAATATGTTGACTCTGTAAACCGCTTAGAGAGGGCTAAAAGCCCTATGAAGTGGTATATAAGTCTAATTGCTATTGCTATTGCTAAATGGGGTGAGGCCCACAACAGACAGTTTAAGGTTGACGCTGTGTGGGGGTTTGAGGATGCAACAATGGAGTCGGGTAGATCTTTCCAGGCATTGACCACTCTGTTGCTGAAGTTGTATTTTCTGCAATCAAGTTTGCAGCGGTTTACCTTGAATTTATATTGATTATTTGCCTGTGTATTATTGTGGTTGAAGCTGATGTAGTTGTTGACAGGTAGGACATTGTAGCAGACAATTTTGTGTAGTATGCTTAGGTTGGACCACAGGCGGTGTAGTTCCAGATTGTCTAAGCCCAAACTTTCGAGCCTGGTGGCAGAAGGGATTCTATTGCAATCAGAGGAGGAGTGGAGTAATCTTCTTGTGAAATACCTCTGGACAAACTCAATCGTATTAATGTCCGATGTACAGTGCGGATTCCAGGCAGACGAGCTGTATTTGAGAATTGGTCTGGCAAAGGTTTTGTATGCCCGAGTTTGCAGTACAAAGTTACCAGAGAAGAAGCTGTGCATAATTAGGCTAACAACTCTTAATGCCTTTCAGACAATGCGGTTACAGTTTTAACGTTGATGGCAAATGCTCACACAGGAGACCAAATCAAAAGTGGCAGGCACAAGTCACCCGGATGTGAAAATCATCCAGGTTGCTACATTTGATCATGTGAAATAGCATTCGTTCATCTGAAAAGGAGATCCTGCACTTGCGGGAAAACACTGGGATGAGGAATTTCTGTTGTCTAAATTTGGGAGTTTGACTGACCACATTAGACTCCTCTGATATGACAGAGACCCTTAGGCAGATGCTGAATTGGGAGGAGGGGGCCAGCCATGTCATTCTTTTTTGAAATAACTCTTGGCCAGAAGCTGTTGGCTCTGGTGATTTGTTTTCAGTCTCTGAAGAACGGCTAGAATTTCATGTCTTGTCACCAGTATTTGCCTCCATTTATCAGACTCCTTTCTCAAAAGTTTCAGTCTGAACATGAGCCTTACATCTGTTACAAGAAACACAAAGGCCAACATTTTCTACAACTAGCTTTTCTGAAGCCTCATTTCTTCAGAACTTCTGCTCTCCCCCAACTCCAGAAGTGGTATTCAGCAGGTTCTGTCCAGTTCTGGAGAACCGGTAGCAGAATACCACCTCTGACTGGCCCCACCCCTATGTATTCTCTGCCTCCTGAGTCCCAGCTGATTGGGAGGAAATGGGGATTTTGCAGAAACCTTCCCCTGGAGTGGGGAGGAATGGAGATTTTTACAGTATCCTTCCCCTGCCACACCCACCAAGCCATGCCACGCCCACCAAACCAGTAGAACCAGTAGTAAAAAATGTTGAATCGCGCCACTGCCCCACTACAATTTATTCTAAAAGTAAATTATCTATTGTCTATTTTAAAACCTAAAGTGGGAAAAACATTTTTGCATAAATAAAAATCCTGAGATTACAACCAGATTTTTAACCATGGCTACAAAAACAAGACTTTTAATAACAAATCAATGAGCTAGTCAATCAAATTCTGTTATGTAATATTTGTTTACTTGTTGAACTGTTTTATCCAATACCAAGTTCAGATTATACTTGTAACTTGCTTTTGGGCCTTTTGCCTGTAAATAAAATTGATTGATTGACTCTTCCATGGTTTCCAGGCGGACCTTTAAAAGGTGCACAATTCATTAAACTTACTTCAGCAGCATTGAGACATCCTCATTGTCCTTTTGTCATCAGTCATGTTTTTCCCCTTCGGTTTTTTTTTTTAAATCCCTTAGCAGGGATAATCAATTTAACCAAAAAGAATGAAACAGAAGCATAAGGTTCCAAAGATATAACTGTTCTGTCAGAATTCACAATTTAGTGGATTTTGGGGTGAATGGCTTTAACGTCAGCAGTGATGCTCACCCCTCTTTTCAGTGCCCTCCCCCCACAGAATATTCCCAATTCACTTTTCACCTTTTTTCTGGATAGCTGGACATATTTATAAAGGATCACACTGAGTGTCATTCACTCACTCATTTTATTTTGTAAAAATGCCTAGGGTACCAATGTTGCATCCAAGCATGTTCTTGGCTGATACTTTATCTGTTTGCAATGTTTTAGCTTCCTTTTTAACAGTTTTATTACTAAATATTCTGCTCTGTACTTGGACATGCAAGCACTATTGATCATAACCAGAAATATCCAGGAATCTTATTGTACATAAGATTCTTCCAGTCATCCCTTGCTAAAGATCATTATTTCTTACACATGCTACATCTTCAAACTCTGCACTCAGATAGCTCTACATTCAACTCTGCAGAGGTTCAGAAGCTTTTGAAGGTTGTTATTATATTAACACATCATACTCTGAATGCCCTAATACCTAAAATAGCAGCCACCCAAATTTCACAGCCAATCAAGAATTTGGACTTCCTCTTTACACAGAAGGAATCATTTCCCTCATTCTTTCACACAATCTGTGCAAAGTACAAATATTGTACTATGTGGACATTTGTGGGGAGGCAACCTTATTTTCTACTGGGAAAAAAATTGCATTAAAAATATACACAAGATTTCTTTGAAAGACTGTAACTGCAATTAAAGGAGAATTTTAGAACTGCCAATCCTATTAACAATTCTTTCTCAAATATTTCTTTTCTTACAAAATTCACTGTTTTGAAATATAATAAGGCTTCTCCACCTGCTATGTATATAGTCAGTGCTGGAGTCCAGAAAAGAATGGAGGGTTTTAAAGAACAAAGAGGAATTATAAATGCTCTATGTTGCTTCAGTCATACAACTCTAAGCAGCTTATTGCATGACATGTATATGTATATGTATATGTATACGTATACGTATACGTATACGTATACGTATACGTATACGTATACGTATACGTATACGTATACGTATACGTATACGTATACGTATACGTATACACATACATACATACATACATACATACATACATACATACATACATATGTTACAATGAAAATTATCAGGATTACATATTAATGTTGTGGCCCGCCAGCAGTCAGTGAAGTTAGCAGCAGAGTCAGACAGTGAGTAGGTTGGGGAGGAACATGGGCCAGTCCTGGGGGCTGAGGAAAGCTCAAATGAGGGCTCTGTGTCAGAGACAGCAGCAAGGTAGAGGAACAGCTGGAGCCTCTTCCCAGTGTGTGCATACCAGAAGACAAGAACAACTAAGAAAGCAGGGTTGACTAAGGAGTAAAGCCACATCTTGGAGGTGATTGGCCGCTCCCATAGGAAACAAAAGAAGAGCGAACGGGGAGTGGGCTTTTGCAGGAAACAATTCCTTCCTTCAGTCGTTTCAAGAGTGGGAAGTTCTGTTTGTGACTGTAAGAGACTCTGTGTCAAGTTTTGCCTTGCCCTGCATTTGGAAACTAGTTATTTGGCAGCTCTCCAAACAAGATAAGGTTCGTGTTGATAAAAATTCCTCTGAAAGACTGTTTGCTAAGCCTTGCTGACTCTGAATGAAAGGAATTCACAGTCATATAAATAAAAGGGGTTTTGCCAGGACCAAGACTCTGCTTCTTGCTTTTTAAGGAAGCCTGGATCAGAACAATTAATAATAATAAAAATATATCCAGCATAGTAGTAAAATAATAATATAAATAATAATAACAACAGCAACAACAACGACAACAGCAACATGGTAATGAAACCACAGCATGACACCAAGCAGCAAGTTTCTTCTCAATTCAGCTATATTTCAAGATAGTCCTGAAATGACTTCCTTAAATAGGCCCTGGCCCTGTTCATTTTTGAAGTTCAACTCTCATTCTGTTCATCCAAAACCTATTAGGTAGATAAAGCCAACAAAGTTTTGGTGGCTCTGGTTCTAAGGGACCAACAGAGGGGAACAGGGTAGGGCAGAGCATCTTTCTTCTGGGGTGGGAGGAGACCAGTGGTGGGATTCAAAAAATTTTTTACTACAAATTCTATGGGCGTGGCTTTGTGGATGTGGTGTGATGTTGTGGACGTGGTTTTTGTGGGCATGGCAGGGGAATAATACTACAAAATCCCCATTCCCTCCTCACCCCACTAACCTGCTTTCCAGTTCCGTTCTCCGGTTCAGGGCAAGAAAAGAAGATTGGCTGGGAGGCAGCCGGGGCGGGGCCAGCCTGTTTGCCAGCTCTTCGAACTGTGTCCTAGAGAGCAAATCAAGGAACCAGCTTTAAAAAAAATCTACCACACATAGGAATAGGCAGATAATTAAAAATCCAACCTATCTAGTATTAATGTTAGATATTACAAGCTGATGATGTTTTAGGTTGTAGTGTTTGGGGATTTTCATTTTTAAGGGCTAGAGATATAGAAAATTTCCAACTGTTTATGTTCAAAAGTCTTCCCTAACATTCAGTCTCTTTAAACAACTGATTTACATAGCTTTAAGCATTTCCCAAGAAACTCTTCTTTTAAAAAAAAACATTAATTGGCTCACTCTTTGTAATGTACATTTCCCTCCTGTAATCTCTTTGGGCAACTCTTAGAAACCAACATTCTTTTGAGATGCATATTTCATTCCCCAATGAGGGTTTATTTTTTGACAAACAGATACAAATGGATTCATTCTGCACTGGTGTATATAATACAACAGGCCCTGCTTTGGCAAGCAATATTTAGCACAAAAAGAAATCCTTCAGAGATTTCTTTTACATCTCTAGCTTTATAGTTAATCCTGCAAAAATTGATGTCATCCCAGCATCCGATCAAGAAAAAGGAAGGACAGTTTCTCTGAACAGTTGTAGACTTAATAGACAGCAGCATATTTTTATTCCACGTTTCTTCTAAAAATCTCTACAAATAAAAATTTACTTTTTGGCCAGAAATCTATCAGTACTAAACAGCTCACAATAATTCTCTTCACTTGTCAAATCCAAGTTGTGAAGCTACAGGTTCTAGCATGCAATTATTGGTTTTCACCCAGTTTTCCCAACTACAGAATGTTGATAAAGTTTTATTGGAGTTGAAATCAAATCCATTGGGTAGATACCCAATAAACAAGCTGATTTAATATTATATGGCTACTTCACATTATGTAGCATAATCATACCTAGGTTCAATAAATTGCAGAGGTGATACAGAAATATAATTTATGTCATTTTATTCTATTTTACATATTTATGTATTAAATTATTGCATTTTATCCTATAACTATTGTATTTTATCCTACTCTCATTTTAAATTGTTTAGAATTTTATTGGTAATATGTGTTTTAACCTCTACGTTGACATGGCCTATAGGCTAATCAATAAATAAATATAAATATGAGGCACTTTTATATTTTCATTTCAGGAGACTTAATTGAAACAAATAGCTCACAAATTAATGCTAAAAAAAAGTTCCCAACATCTTTAGAAGTTGTGACCCAACTACAAAAATCCACCTGGAACAGAAATATACAAGGATAGTGTCACCAAATGAAATTACTTTTATTGTTCTTTATTGACTGCGAATTGACCATGAAACTGAACTGCTCTCTGCAGTGTGTTCAATTTTCTCCTGGAAAGTTCTTTAAATCAAATTTAAAATGTTTGACGATTTCTCAGGAGAACAAATAAAAAAATTATTGGCTGGGAAATGTCCAGTCAACAATAATCAAATCTGGCAGATCAAACAAAGATGTTTAGAAAATACTAAATGTGTCTGGTCTTTTCACTTCTGTAATGCCTTCAGGTACTTTGTGGTGGATATAGTTTTTCTTAGATCCTGTCAAATTAAGCAAAGAATGTTTCTTCTTTCTAGCTTAAGGCCTTTATCCTGATTTGGAATCAAATTCACCCATCACGCATACAGCTTCTGTTTCTGTTCCTTGCACATTTTCTGTCAGAGAGCGGATGGCTGTGAATGAACCGAAAATCCTTAGAAACTACCGTATATCCCAGTTCCTCCACATATCAAAAAGGATATCTGACTCAGAGTACACAGTTCTCCAAATAGATTGCGTGAAGGTTAGGTAGGATGAACTTTGGGTTGCCATCATGAAAACTGCTACCCAAGGAGGTGCATGCTGAATCTGGAATTCAATATATGAGTGACAGCCACTCCAAAATATACTTTTAACAATCTGAAAGTATCGGTAGTGACCTAGGAATGCCTAACACCCCAAATGTCACAATGAAGCTGTCCTCAGCATTTTTAATACTTTCTTCAGAATATGAACTTATTCTGCAGCAGCTGACATTGTGAAGTACATATCAGTTTCAACCAACATCTTCACAGAATCGTATCTTAATAGACTTTATAAATAATCAACAATTATTTTTAGTGCATTTAAATCAGTACTGATTTCTGGTGGACTGCCTAGACAAATCCCTGCAGTTTTCTTAACGTCGTTTTCAGAAGCAGTTTACCATTACCTTATTTCCTAGGGCTAATACAAAATGACAGAACTAGAACTCCCAGTCTCCCAGTTTCTAGCCTGGTGAAAAACTACTGTCAGCAAACTATATGGAATTTATTTTTTATCCCAAAACTTCCAGAGCTCTTTGTGCAAATTGCAAAAATGTAACGTACCCTTCATTTCTGCTGTGTATGTATGCATGTATGTTTGATTTATTTATTATTCTTTTATTCCTATTTTTATAAATTATTCAAGATGGCAAACAGACCTGATGCTTCTTCCTCCTCCTCCTATTTCCCAACAACAACGACCCTGTGAAGTGGATGGAGCTGAGAGAGAGTGACTGGCCCAAAGTCACCCAGCCAGCTTTCATGCTTAAAATGGGACCACAAGTCTTAATGCACTTAGGTTTTTCCTCAAGATGTGAGAATTTCAGGTAAGATAACATTTCATTGTTGTTTTTTTTAAAAATGCAGTGCTCTTATTGAATGCTTAATTTATCATTTTAAAATATTTGGACTTATTTATAAATATACTAAAAAGCAGAGACATCATCCTGACAGCAAAAGTGTGTATAGTCAAGGCTATGGTTTTCGTAGTTGCAATGGATGGCTGTGAAAGTTGGACAATAATAAAGGCTGAGCGGCAAAGAATTGAGGCCTTTGAACTATGGTGCTGGAGAAGACTCCTGAGAGTCCCTTGGACAATCAAACTGGTCAGTCCTAGAGGAGATCAACCCTGACTGCTCTTTGGAAGGCCAGATCATGAAGATGAAACTCACATACTTTGGCCAACTAATGAGAAGGAAGGACTCACAAGAGAAGAGCCTAATGCTGGGAAAGATTGAGGGCAAAAGAAGAAGGGGCCGACAGAGAATGAGGGGGCTGGATGGAGTCACTGAAGTAGTAGGCATGAGCTTAAGTGGACTCCAGAGGATGGTAGAGGACAGGAAGGCCTGGAGGAACATTGTCCATGGGGTTGCAATGGGTCGGACACGACTTCGCAACTAACAACCATATAATTATACACACTGAGCACAATAAAGACATTGCATCCAATCTTCAAAAACTAGACAAATTCATTATTTCAGCATCAATGTGTTCATCAAACCCACTCTGCATATTAGGTCAGAAGGAAAGAAAGAAAGAAAGGAAGGAAGGAAGGAAGAAAGAAAGAAAGAAATACAATACAATACAATACAATACAATACAATAGCAGAGTTGGAAGAGACCTTAGAGGTCTTCTAGTCCAACCCCCTGCCTAGGTAGGAAACCCTATACTGTTTCAGACAAATGGCTATCCAACATCTTCTTAAAGATTTCTAGTGTTGGAGCATTCACAACTTCTGGAGGCAACTTCTGTTCCACTGATTAATTGTTCTAACTGTCAGGAAAATTCTCCTCAGTTCTAAGTTGCTTCTCTTCTTGATTAGTTTCCACCCATTGCTTCTTGTCCTACCCTCAGGTGCCTTGGACAATAGTTTCACTCCCTCTTCTTTGTGGCTTCCCCTGAGATATTGGAACACTGCTATCATGTCTCCCCTCCTACTTTTCATTAAACTAGACATACCCAGTTCCTGCAACCGTTCTTCATGTTTTAGCCTCCAGTCCCCTAATCATCTCTGTTGCTCTTCTCTGCACTCTTTCTAAAGTCTCCACAGATGAATATCTGCCTCACAGCAATTGGAAGATTAAAGAGTAAACAGCACTGCATGTTTTTTTAAAAAAAAAAAAAACAATGATGAAGGGTTATCTAGCTTGAATTTCTCACATCTTGAGGAAAAACCTGAGCACATTATAAGAGATTAAGAGTTCTGGTCACATCTTAAGCAGGAAAGCCAGTTTGGGTGACTTTGGGCCAGTCGCTCTCCCTCAGCTCAAGCCGCCTCACAGCATTGTTGTTGTGAGGAAATAGGAGGGGGAGGAAGCATCCGGTATGCTCACCATTTTGAGCTATTTGTATACATAGGAATAAAATAATTGATACAATAGTAAAATGCTTACTTTGCTACAGAAAATATGACTTAGTCTCTGGATTATTTTAGGTTGCTTTTTCAATTGACTTCTCAAAAGTGTTTTTCTTTTCTTTAAGGTAACTGGACTGCTTTTTCCTTGAGGAAAATGTTTCATTCTCATTCAAGAATCTTTGCCGGATGACAAACAAAGCATTTTCCTCAAAATAAGGAGGAGTGGAATGTAGAGAGAGGAGAAGTAGAAAGGAAGGGGAGGTAGAGTAGGAAAGGATGATGGAGGGAAGAAAGGAGGTAGGAGAGAGGTAGAAGAAAGAGGTGGATGGGGAGCAGAAGAGCTAATAATGGGATTTTATCTTTCTAGGCGTTGATGAGAAGAGGAAGTGATGTAATTACTACTTAATACAATAGGATATTGGCTATGTAATAGTATACATGTGATTGTATGTTATGAAAATGGAAAATAAAAAAGTATATTTAAAAGACAAAGCATTTTCCTCAACAACAACAAAAACCACACTCCAGTTGCCTTTTGAAAAAAGCATCTTTGAAACAACTACTGAGAATGATTGAGAATCTTCACAGACATTTCAATTGACTGGTTCCATATATTCTCTGTCACAAATTTCAGTGGGATTAGTTTCAGTTTCCTCCGAAATTATCAATGGTCTCTGATTGCTTAATTCTCTGATTGCTTAATTCCTTGGGAATATTCCGTTTCCCATCTCTCAGTTTTCTAGATGTTTTCAAGAAAGCAAAAACTAGATTTTTTTAAAGACAAGATTGGGCAGCCATTAGTCTGAAATGGTAAAAGGTTTCCTGCTTGAGCAAGGAATTGGGATTAGAGCAGGGGTCTCCAACCCAGGCAACTTTACGACTTGTGGACTTCAACTCCCAGAATTCCTCAGCCTGCTATGCAAGTCCTAAAGTTGCCAAGGTTGGAGACCCCTGGATTAAAGGAACTCCAAGGTCTCTTGCAAGTCTGTTATTATCTATCCTGTATAGACTTGAAGTCAATGGCTTTGAATAGCCAGATTCAAAGCTTGAAGTGTGGAGTAAATGCGTTGAAACAGCTTGGTATTCCTGGATAGTTCGAAGGAATGTGCAATAATTAAATGCTTTATATTTTACATGCTGCAGGCTACTTCTGCTGACTGCAATTTGGCAGTTTGATTCTCAGCGGCTCAAGATTGACTCAGCTTTTCATCCTTCCGAGGTTGGTAAAATTAGGATCCAGATTGTTGGGGGCAATAAGCTGATTCTGCAAACCATTTAGAGAGGACTGTAAAGCACTGTGAAGCGGTATATAAGTCTAAGTGCTATTGCTATTAAAAGACACTAGATTTTTTTCTAGACACATATCCTCCTTGGATTACCAATACACCGTTTAATCAAAACAATTTAGGATTCTTTATTTCAACAATCAAAGTGTCTATCATACAAAAACGTAAAATCTAAGAGTTGGCATACTGTTATTGCAATAATATTTTTCTGGAATCATCTAGTCCTATCAGTGCACAGAATGTGCACAGTGCACAGTGCACATTCTGTTACATTATTTTATTATTTTTATGGGTGCTGAGGAGCTCAAGAAGATCAAATGTGAAAAAGGGATGATGGCATTTTTCAGATAACAAGTGTAAGTCATCAACATAGGTCAAGAAGATGATTTGATTCCTGCCCAAGTCAAACCCCCTATCTGGCATTGATTTATGAATAATATCACCGATAACTAGGGTGAGATAAGCCTGAGTGTTTGGAAATTCTCCTTCTGAATTAGCCCTCTCTGAAAGGTTGAATTATATGATCTGTTACCAGGGATGCTCGTATTGCTTGTTTTTCAATATCCCTTGTTTTTCAATATCTATCCCATTCATGCAAAAAGCTCACTTTTCTAAAATTGTTTTGAAATCTAATTTAATTTTGGACATCAAGCATCAAAGGGCCTTTCACACATTAGAGAAAATCTATTAATAAGTCCTGTAAACTCAATTACCCCACTGTTTCCACCAAGGCAGAAGTGCGAACGGAACAGAAAAATCTATTAGCACAATCAATCAATGGGTGGGAGCTGAGTGTCTCTTGTATTGATTCAGCCAGCCATGAACAGCTATTGAACCCACTCTGGGTTTTTCTGCCCCTCTACTTGAGAGGAATTCAATTGATAGGTGGCCTAGTATCAAGAAGTACATGAGGTTTGTACATGAGTACAAACAAATTATGTGGAGGCATCTGCTGGACTCCTGAAACTTTAAATTACATCCTGCAAGCCTGGGAATTAACACATGATGTAAGATATGTTCAACATAATCAAGCTGCCCAGCCATTAGAGTAACTATTATGCAATGACAGGAAACAGACTTGGGTTGTCCCTATTGCACCATCTAGGACTCCATTTATAAAAGCCAACCTTAGCTAACTACTTTTGGAGCCTCAACATCTGTAGCGTGTGGGTACAGATCAGTGGTGGGATTCAAATAAATTAACAACTGGTTCTCTGCCCTAATGACTATCTGGGTAGGTGGGGCTCGGTGGTCATGTGACTGGGTGGGCTTGGCCAATTCAAGGTCACTCAGGTCGATGGGCACTTCGCCTTAGCTGTTACAATGTAATAAGGGTTAACCGGAGAGGCAGTTTCTGTTATAACCCAGCAACAGCCTGTGCTGCGTTCTAATTGGTCGGGCGAAGCACAGCCTGTGATTGGTGGTTGTAATGGCAGTTAAATGACGGTACCTGAGAGTATAAATACTGTGACAGTTGTAACACATTCTGAATTGCTGTCATCTCACAATAAACATCTACTCTCTGATTCCATGGCTCCTGCGTCTATCCCTCACAAACGTATATAAAAGTTTCTATAAGCAGGTCAATAAAGATTAGGCTAGAAACAACACTAGAATGTTTCCTTCCTGCCTTCCTTACAGGATTAGCCCTGTAACGTGGAAAAAAACAAAAGATTTCTTCCAACAATCGGTTCTCTGAACTACTTAGAATGTTACCAACCGGTTCTCTCGAATAGGTGCGAACTGGCTGAATCCCACCACTGGTGCAGATTACATATTAATGTTGGCAGTCTCCCCCCACCATTTTTGGCATGCTTTTTTTTTTGCCCTTCCCAGGCTCCATAGGCTTTATAGGAGCCTGGGGAGAGTGAAAACAGCCCCCCCCCCCCGGAGGCCCTTCCTGAACTTCCAGTTTGCCTGTAGGGCCGGATTTTCGTGCTCCGGAGGCTCCAAGGAAGCCTCCGGAGGGCAAAAAATGGTCTCAAAAGAAGATTGAAGTCAGCTAGCCAGCATGCACATGCACACTGGCCAACTGACAGGGCAACGCCTCGCGTGTCATGACAAATAGCTCCGTGTGCCACCTGTGGCACACATGCCATAGGTTCGCCATCACAGGTGTGGGGTCTTCTGCTTTGGTGGGGGTTGGAGTAGATGACCTACAAGATCCCTTCCAACACTTTTAATCTATAATCTGTAAACACCAACTTGTCACTTTCTGTACCTGAGACCTATATTTTTGATTCACCAGGTTGTGAGCTTTATATGAAGGACCTTAGCCGTCAGAACTTTATGGACCTTAGTCTACTTGCCATCAACAGCGAACTATAACCTAAAACACTAAAATTGACAGCCAGCCCACCTACTAGAAAGATGTTATCTATGAACAACCTGTCCTTAGATGAGAATTACTCTTGCAGGATCTTCAAGTAATGAATTTTCACCTTAGAAGATTGAACGGCAAGCATCTGAATGTACACCATCTCTTATTTCTTTTTTCAGGGTTTCTTGTGTTTATTTATGCTATAGGTTTTCTAATAATAAATGTTTCCTAAGAGTAAAGCTGAGTCTGAAGACCCAAACAGATGCAAGCAATCTCATGTAATGAAAGCCTTCGCATTGTAAAAGAAAAGTTTCCTCCAATTAAATAAAAAGAGAAAACTCTTCCTCTGACGGTTAACTTTCTAAATAACAAACAACATACTACAATGGAATGTGGTAGTATGTCTTGTTTTAATCAGACTTCGGCCTTTAATTCTATTCTCAGAACAGCTAAAAAAAATATTTCAACAGCTTGCCAAATTGAATTTAATGCCTCAACATGGCCTTAGAGAAACCTCTTTTTCAGCATTACAAAATGGCTTTACTGTTTAAGCTATTCATTTGTAAAACTTTAAATTTTCTATTTCTGCATCAAAAAGTTCTGGAAGAAATGAAGTCCCCCACCCACAAAACCATTATTTTGCCTGCATATAAATTAGAAGCCATCAATTGCACAAAACAACATCAAGTTCATTTGAAAGGAAATTGATTAAATGGTTGAGATTTCTCAAAGAAACAGATTTATAGTTCATCCCTTTGCAATTTTCTTTCAAACAAAGGGGGCATTTGCTTCTGTCTGATAGTGTTGTTCTTCCTGGAACACAAGCACCCGTTAAGTTCTTTGTTACATCTCTTGAGGAGATGCAATATGTCTTCTAAAGGTCTAATAATAACAATAATGAGTACAGAAAATAACTTTCTTATAATTTCTCCTGTTATAAATTGTGCTTGGTAAAAATTCTGTCTTTTTTTCAGCTTCATTGTCCATCTAGTTAATTTTTTTTGGAGAGCTACTGCCATCAAGTGATTCTGCGTGATAGTGCATGCAACATTGCAAAAGCTGTGTATATTCTTGGAATACAGGAATCTGCGTCTTACTGCCAATAAATGATACATCACTATTTAAATATACAAAGGATAGGGGGTTGCCAACTGGGGTGAAATCCCCTTACTTTTGCTACTAATTCGGTAGCAATATGAGAGAGCGCCTCCGCGCATGCGCAGGACCTTCTGTGCATGCACAGAGCGTCAAAAACAGATGTGATGATGTCTGGGTGAGTGGGCGGAGCCTGCTACCTAGCTCACCTGCAAAAGTAAGCAAACAGCAAGGGGGTTGGAATCCGCTGTGCCATACGATTTAGATTAGCTAGAAAGCAGGAAATCCTACTTTCTAGCTAATATAAATTGTGTGTCACAGCTGATCGTCGGAAATACCGGTTCACCAGAACTGGTAGCATTTTTACTACCAATTCGGGCAACCTGATAATAGGGATTAATATTATTGCTATATTACAGATTGGGCCTCCTTCGGGTACCGTCAACCGGGCAATGCCGGTTGGCGACTACTTGGGGGAGGTCTTTCTCTGTAGCTGCTCCAGCCCTGTGGAATGATCTCCCCGCAGAGATCCAGACCCTTCCCACTCTCTCGGCTTTCCGTAAGGCCACTAAAACCTGGCTGTTCCGGCAGGCCTGGGGCTGTTGACCCCAAAATATGGTCCATCCCCATTTGGAATGGAGTGCATGGTGTGTTTTTAAGTCTATCTTTTCTTTTTTTCTATGCCTTTTGATTTATTTGTATTGTAAGCCGCCCGGACTCCTACGGGATTGGGCGGCATACAAGTGTTATTAAACTTTGAAACTTTGAAACTAACATCTTCTACAAAAAGTGGCAAAGACAAAAGTGTCTTTGTCATATAATACCCAATCTAATTGTTTCTACATTAGGCAAATCCCAAATCAATTCATTTAATTTGGTATTAAAAGAAATAAAATCAATAAAATACAGCCATTATCATGTTATTGAATGAGTACATTAATTCAAAGTAATGAATTATCACAGTAATATAGTAACCCATTTAGTTTACTTAATTTCCAACACAAATGCTTCTGTAACTGATTCATAGTCTATGGTGGTGTTCCATCATCTGGTACCTATGCATGGGTTAGAAATCTGTTCACCAGTGCTGGAAATATAGTCCTAACAAATCTGGAAAGCATTGAGTTGGATACTTGGCTTTCATCAGTAACACAGAATTTTTCACCAGGAAGTGTTCATTCACACTACTGTAACGTGGTTTACATTAGCTTGTTAAGTCCATAAATTGCATTCATTGTAGAATCCAGCTGCCAAAATGCCACTAGAAAAACAAAATCTGATTTTGAAAACTGGCTGATTTGGGGTCTCCGATGTGAAAATTTCTAATGGTGGTGGTAGAAGATCAGGCTGGGACGGTGGAAAAAAAAAACCAGGAGGATGGGGTTGAGACTCAGAGTAGACGTTTATGCTTAGAATCAGTTCTGGAGTCTCTTTTCAAAAATTGACATTTTAAAAGGAAAATTCCTGATGCTGGCGATAGATGCGCAGTGCAGACGGATAAAAATCATTTTGACTCAAATTCAGAAACTAGGATTAAGATGAGATTTGGGTTGGACAATTATTTTTAGGAATGGTTCTGGAGTCTCTTTTCCAAAATCACTGATTTTGGTATTCTCGAATGAATTTACAAACAAAGCCAAAGAAAAATCAGCAGCAAATCTTAACATACTTAACAAGGTAATAACTATAACAATAATATATTTACAATAATTATAATAATATAACCAAAGGAAAAAAAGAAAAGAAAATGAGCTTTAACTAAATTTCTACTTAGATTAGCCTATTTACATTTTTCTATATTATATCCATAATTCTATAGCATCTATATTTTCCATACTAGTAGTTATTGATATTCGTTAACTTCCCCCTCATTTCTACCTCTTGTCTCTATCCAGTCATAAAATTTATTCCATGTCCTATAATATTTTGAGTCTTCTTTATGTTTACTTTTTAAGGTTAATCTATCTATTTCAGCACAATCCCAAATTTTCCTAATTTTATCGTCATCCGGTGGGGTGTTCACATTTTTCCAATATTTAGCATATATGATTGTTGCTGTTGTCAATATATGTAACACTAAGTACATATATGGTTGCTTTGTTATAACTTTCTGACAGTATACCTAAAAGGCATGTTTCTGGTTTGAACTCAATATGTTGCAGAGTTATCATTTCTAACCAATTACGAATTTTCTCCCAGTAATTCCTTGCTTTACACATCCACCACATGTGGTAGTATGTTCCTGGAATCTGGTTACATCAAATGAAATGTTTTGATACCACCAGTAGGTGAACAGGCCAGGACTGAAAAATTGTTCAAGTTGAATGGAATAATGAAGTATCTCAATTTGATTTGGTGTAGAATTTTATGCTTCAAACCCGTTCTGGATTCTCTTTTTTCGGAACTGCAGATTTGGTGTCCGTAGGACAAAAATTCCTGATGCTGGAAATATGAGCAATGGGCAGTGGGATTCAAAAAAGGTTCAGGCTTGAATGCAAAAATGGAGGATGGGATTAGATTCAGGATGGAGGAATTTAATGCTTAGAATAGGATCCTGAGTTCTTTTCAACAACAGCTGATTTTTAGGTCCCTAATGCAAATTTCCTGATGCCGTTAATAACTGATTGATTGGGTCAGAGGGTTGAAAATAGTTCCACCTAAATACAAAAATAAAGCATAAAATGAGACTCACAATAGAATTTCATGCTTAGATGCAGTTCTGGATTCTCTTTTCAAGAACTGCAGATTTTGAGTCCCTGTAAAAAAAAATTCCAGTAGGTTCTTGGCGTGGAGGTGGCATTAAAAAAATATTTCAACCTGAATGGAAAAATGGTGGACGGGGTGAAATCTGGGATGAAATTTTAGCAACGGTTCTACACTTTCTTTTGGGGAACATCCAGTTTGTGTTCACCAGGAGGAAAATTCCTGGAGCTAGTAGTAGGCATGCAAGGCGAGGGTGTATGTAATATATTTCAATCAGAGTGCAAAAATGGAGGGTGGGATAAAATTTGGGGTGGTATTTTATGCTTCAAACCAGTTGTTTTCTTTTTCCAGAAATTGCTAACCTTGAGTCCCCTGGAGGAAATTTTATGAAGCTGCTAGAGATCCCTGGCAAAAGAAGTTGACCAATTCTCCTGGTGCATGGAGGCTATAGTTTTAGGTATGGAACAACAAGGCTTCAGCTGAACCTGGGAAGACTGAGTGGATCTGGGTTTTGGGGTCTTCTGGTTTTGACATTTTACCATCTTTGGTATGGCACTGTCCCAGAGATACTTTTTGTGCACCTTGGGGGTTCCTTCTAGTCAGCCATGGCTAGGAGAGCCTTTTCATAGCTTTGTGTTGTGAGCCTTCCTGGACCATGAGTCATTGTGCTCTACTCATATCCAGAATGAATTACTGTAGCAGGCTCTACATGGGGCTGCCCTTGAAGAGCATCTTCACCTGATGCAAAATGCAGTTATTACACCTCTCTTCAGCGGACTGCATGGCTTCCCTGTTTGCTTCCGCGTGTACTTTAAGATGCTCGTTTTGACTCTTTAAAACAGGGAGACCATTTTATTTGAGGGATCACCTCTTCCCAATTATATCTGCCCATCCACCCACCAGGTCAGGTAGGAGGTGACGTGCTGCAGATTGCATCCTCTAAATAAAATAATCATCTAATAAAAATGAGTGGCGTGCCTTTTCTGCTGTGCCCCCCACCCCACCCTGTGGCCCATTATTCCCTGAGGTGAGGTTAGTCCCATCTCATTAGCCATCCAGATGGCCTTTAAAACCTTTTTTAAGCCAGCATTGGGATTCCAAGAACAGTACAAGGTTGTATGAGATTAAGTAATGTTTGTTATCCCACTTTGTTAGGTTCTACTTTATATGTTTATATTATATGCTTAGTTTATTTGTTTTATATTGTTAGGGAGTCTTTAACTGTTGCTGTGTTAAATGCTACCCAGAGCTATTTATGAGATAGAGTAGAGTAGAGTAGAGTAGAGTAGAGTAGAGTAGAGAAGAGTGATTGTGGGTGCACCTCGGTACACCCACGTTACACCTATCCTCCGCGAGCTGCACTGGTTACCGATCGGTCTCCGGATACGCTTCAAGGTGCTAGTCGTAACTTATAAAGCTCTTCATGGTATTGGATCTGGGTACTTGAGAGACCGCCTGCTGCCAATTACCTCCCACAGACCCATTAGATCTCACAGGGTTGGCCTCCTCCGGGTGCCATCTACCAGCCAATGCCATCTGGCTATTACCCGGGGGAGGGCCTTCTCTGTGGCAGCTCCGGCCCTCTGGAATGAACTCCCCGCAGGGATTCGGCCCCTCACCTCTCTCCAGGCCTTCCGAAAAGCCGTCAAAACCTGGCTTTGCCGGCAGGCCTGGGGGTGATGAGTTCCCTCCCCTCTCGACATGTATGGTTGTGCGATTGTTGCCTATTTTTATTATTTGCATTTCGTTTTTTATGTTCCCCTTTCCCCCCTTTTGAATTGTTCGCCGCCCTGAGTCCTCCCGGAGAAGGGTGGCATACAAATAATAAAATTCTATTCTATTCTATTCTATTCTATTCTATTCTAGAGTAGAGTAGAGTAGAGTAGAGTAGAGTAGAATTCTTTATTGGCCAAGTGTGATTGGACACACAAGGAATTTGTGGCTGTATAAATATATTACACAAATAATTTCCCATGAAGAAAAACAATCAAGAGCAGAAAGCGTTTTTAGGGTTTATTTAAATAAAAATTATTATTTATACCAAGATACCCTATCCCCCCCTTTTTTTAAACAAGAAAGTTCTCTTAAAAAATGTACAGGGCAAATTGTTTCAGTTCAGTTTTTCATACAGTACAACTCTCCTGTTTGAACAAAGGTTACACTGCTAATGTATTATTTACAACTTCAAAATATAGAGTGAATTTTCAGACATAAAAAGTATTTCACATCCATTCTTTTTTTAATGATTAGTAGCAGAAAAA
The DNA here is from genome assembly GCF_051295495.1 of Thamnophis sirtalis. Taxonomy (NCBI): domain Eukaryota; kingdom Metazoa; phylum Chordata; class Lepidosauria; order Squamata; family Natricidae; genus Thamnophis; species Thamnophis sirtalis. The sequence continues at coordinate 67,604,049 of NW_028261389.1, forward strand.
AATGTCTGCCAAAATGTACAGAATTAGTTATAAACTACCAGATTTGCTTTTGCAGGTCAAACACTCCCATACTTCTACAATATCCCCCCCCCCCTCAGTTTACACAGCATATCCATTGGCTTTGCAAGAGTTTTGCATTATGATGCTACATGATTTGCCTAGAGTCAAATCCTGCAAAATGAATGTGTTAATGTAATAAAATTTCTGATTCTGGCAGTTTAGGAAGGGAACATAGGTTGTGATCAGTTTTCATTTCCTTTTATAATGAAAAAAAAGTCTCCAACATGACCACTATTTTTCTAGCAAAAGAGCTTATTACAACTAAATTTTTAAAAAATCATCAGGAGCCACAGGAGATACTATTCTACGTATCAGCACAACAAATTTATAAAATGGTGTGTTTTTATTTTAAAAAAATGCTACTTTAAGGTAACACTTTGTATTAGTAGCAGTAATGGAGCTACATTCAGTAATTAGATAATGAAAATCCCATAGAAAGAGATGGATTTAAATCAAACCTAAGAGTGGTTGCCTGAGTACAGAATAGACTGACAAATATTCAGCATTTCAGGATATAAGAAAAAGAAAAGCACTGAGATGGTCCAGAACACCACAATTATTTTTAGGGAAAGAGATCAAATATCTCATATTACAAAGAACAGAAGTTAATTATGCATTAGTCCTTTCAGTAGGAAAATGGCTTCAGTGAGAAAGGGGGAAAAATAGAATAATTCCCATCGTAATGCATATTCCCCTAATTCCCCAAATGCTTGACTAAATTAGAGTCCATGCACATTGGACTGAAAATGTACATTTCACATCTACACATTTTAGTGTATGGGTGGATATCTGTATGTATTTTGATGACAAATGAATGTCATCAAAAGACTACAAAATTATATGTTTCACCATTGAAGTGGTGAACTGTGTACAGGAGAGGTCAGGGAAATATGCACACAAATTGAGACATTTTTCAAATATCGGTGGGAGAATTTATATCCCCTTGCAGAAACAGGCTGGGATAAAATTAAGGATTGGATACTGAGCTAAATGTTGCACAATAGTTTTACGTAATACCTAAATGCCTGTTTTTTTTTCATGTACACGATACAGACATTAATGGTCTCCACATTCTAATTTGAATACATGTTCTATTCTACTTTCTTTCCTTTAAGGGATGCACTTTTAAAAGTACAGCTTATTCTGAACTTTTTTGTAAGAACACAGAAGAACAGGGAAAAATTGAAAGCTATTTATGCATACTGTGCATATAAAAATCAAAGATTACTATTGTGACACAACCATACCTCACAAACAGATTTGAAGCAACTATTTTTCTAGAATAATAGCTTTATTCTTCTAGAATAATAGTTTCCAACTTCATCAGCTTTAAGATGTGTAGACCTCAACTTCCAGAATTGGGGGATTTTGGAAGCTAAAATCTAAACATCTTGAAGTTGCCAGGTTGAAAGTACACTGTTCTAGAACAAGTCTTTGGGTGACTAGAATGGATAAAATAAAATAAAATAATCTTGTTATCTGATTTTCACCAGAACCAGTAATTTTAGAAACAGATTGAAGGCTAAAAAACACAACTGAAAATAATACAAAAGGGGAAAAAAAGAAAAGAAAAATAGCTTGGTAAACAATATAATCTTATCCTTTTCCCTCACAAAAAAATATCTCACAGAATAAACAGGAAGGGATTTCAGAGGTATTCTAGTCTAACCTCCTGCTCGAGCAAAAGACCCTGTATCGTTTTAGACAAATGGCTGACCAGTCCCTGGTTGAAAAGCTTCAGTGACACTCAACCTTCTAGAGGCAAGGGGTTCCACTGATTAATTGTTCCATCAGGAAATTTATCCTTAATTCTAGGTTCTCTCTGTAATGATTTTCCACCTATTACTTCGTCCTGCCCTCAGTAATAGACAGGTGGTCCTCGAATTACAACAATTCATTGACCACTTCACGTTACAAAAGCGAAAAAAGTGGCTTGTGACTGCTTTTTCACGCATACAACCCATTACAGCATCTTCATGGTCATGTGATCAAAATTCAGATGCTTGGCAACTGGTTCATATTTATAATGCTTGCAGTGTCCCGGGGTTATATGATTCCCTTTTGCGACCTTTTGACAAGCAAAGTAAATGGGGAATCCAGATTCACTTAACAACCATCTTACTAATGTAACAACTGCAATGAATCACTGTGGAAAGAAAGGTTTTAAAATGGAGGACTACCTGTAGTGCAGTATAAAGGGTACTATCACTTCACATCAACTCAATACTATCCCTCTGTTGATGCAGCCTGGAACTGTATTGGCTGCTTTGGCAGCTGCAGCACACTTCTGGCTCATACTTAAGTAATTGCCAACTAGGACACATAAATCTCTCTAACAGGCACTGTTGTTGAGCTAGGTATCATCTGTGCTATACCTTTGCATTTGGTCTTTCTTGCCTATGTATAAGATCTTACTTTTCTCACTACTGAATTTAATTTTGTTTAATGGGGCCCAAGATCCTTCTGGATCTTGAGCCTATCTTCTAAAGTGTTAACTACCCACCCACCCACCCCCCAGCTTGGTATCATCTCCAAATTTTATGAGAATCCTCTCTTTTCCCTCTTCTAGCTCATTTATGAAGATGTTGAAGAGCAGTGGGTCCAAGGCAGAACCTTGAAGTATCCCACTGCATGCTCTTCTCCATGTAGATGTTGTTCCATTGAAGACTGCACACTGAGTGTGGTTGGTCAGCCAGTTACAAAACCATCTGGTAGTGATGCTGCCTATCCCACATTTTTCTCTTACCAAGAAATAGACTATAGTCTACTTTATCAAATGCCTTACTGAAGTTCAAGTAAACTATGCCCACAGCATTTCCCTGATCGACTAATTTAATCACTTTGTCAAAGAAGACAGTAAGGTTTGTCTACTATGATCTATTTTAACAAACCAATGTTAGATTGAATAAATATTAATTAGTAAGATTAAATATATTAACATGACTAAGCAAGGGACTTTTAAAAAGAAAGGGAAAAACACCAATTCTGTGTAATACAGAATTGATTTTGGTTAATAAAAACGTTAATCTAACATAAGGCTTATATCCCCATCTTTACATTTACTTGCTGGAATTATGCCTGGCAAAATCCTTATTTGTTCAAAGTTTTATGAAGCCTACCAGCTTAACATTTTATATAAATCACAAAAAGTTAATATAGAAATGCATTACTAAAAAAAAGCTGACATTTTACTAACTCCCCCGCCCTGCCCGTTACAGTGGTGGATCTCAAACTGTGGGTCACAAGCCCCAGGCCGTCATCAGCAACTTTGAGGGATGCTGCAAATGTTTTGAGTATGCAAATCAAGATCACATTAAGATCAAGCCAACAGCAAAGTTAGGATTTATTTATTTTTTAACCAGCTGCTGCTATAAAAGGCAAATGTTAATCCAAAATAAATATGGAACAAAATATAAGAGCAACTATCTCAAAAATGAAATCCAGATTTCAAGGGCCATGAAGAAGAAAACAAGTGTTCCAATTAAAATTATGGTTTGATAGCTTTACAATTTATTTCCAATGACAAAGTTTTATGTTATGAAGTTGCAATATTTTCTCATGTTTTAATTCTATGTGGACTGCATTTCTATGTAAATTGCATCTTAGTTATTAAAAATCAGTGGTATATTTTTGCCTTATCCCAAGTCCATTGAAATCATGAATTTAATTCATCATGGACAATCACATATAGTAAATTCACTTAACATTTTAGGGGCTCACATTAGCACTGAGTTGAAAATCTCCATATTACCTTATAGAAAATATATGAGCATATGAGCCTTTCAGATCCTGATTCTAGATCAATAATTAATGTGTGTTTTAAACCTTTTTAAGGAGGTTTTCTCCACACATAAATTAGTTTGCTAAACTTTTCTAGCAATTTTAGTCATGCTTCCTTGACTTATTTTAGTCCTTCTTATGACATCTGAACATATAAGCTTAACTGAGCAGCAGTGACATGTCACATGCAAATGCATGTAACAGAGTCAACAACAGAATTCAAAGTAAGGGATTGGTTTTGGATAGACTAGTCCATAGCACAGAAGCAGTTTCTCTCTTTTCGTACTTGACAGTTCCAATCGTATTTGTAAACAACTGACTCTAGGTACATAATAAAAAGCAACTGAGGGGGTCATTTGGAGTACAGAACAGATTCCAGGATCTACTGCTTCTCTGTTAAGAACCATCCAATTTTCAAAAACTGACTTTGAAATCAAAGAAACCCCAAAATTAATGTATCATGGCCATCTTTATAAAATATTAAATTGGCAAGTGGAGTTTTAGCCATCTACCATATTTTTCAGTATATAAGACGCACCGGAGTATAAGACACACCAAGGTTTTGAAGAGGCAAATTAAAAAAAAAAAGTTTTTGCACTCTGTAAACCTCCCAAAAGCAACCTGTTTTTTGCAAAAACGGGCCTGTTTATTTCCCAAAAAAGACATGAATAGCCTTTAGGGGGCTTGCAGATTGCTCCTGGAGGGGTGGGGGCCTCCAAAATTGAGCAAAAAATGGCCCGTTTTTCACCCATTTCTGCCTTCCCCAGCACCCAGGAGCTCTCTGAAAGGCTATGCAAGGCCATTTTGGTGAAGGGGCGGGGTTTCGGGAGGCAAAAAAAAATGCTGTATTCAGTGTATAAGACGCACCCAGATTTTCAGCCTCTTTTTTGAGGGAAAAAGGTGTGTCTTATACTCCGAAAAATAGGGTACTCAATTTCTTTTCATAGTTAAAGACTACCACACACAAAGTTAATTACTACAAAAAGTGTAGCTACAGCTTTCAAGACGCTAAAATATCAACCCGTGCAAATTAACATTTGTGCCATACCAAATTTACTAAATAGGAATACCAAAGAAAAAGAATGATGAACATGTATAGGGGTAACAGCAAGATGCCAGGGTTTCATCAAAATTATGTTGATCCAATGTTACAGCATTCCGTTTTTTACATGTGTATCACATTTTAAAGTACTACAAAGGGTGCAGAGCTTATAGTACATTGACCCAACACTATTTCCATTATTCTTCCTCCACTCCAATAGACGCGTTTGTGATAACTTTCAACTTCATGTTTATCCAATATTTTACGGAAAATACAGGATAATGCAGCCTGGCAAATAATTCTAAAATGTTGCTTCTCTATTGAAAACATTGGGAACATTGGTTATGTCAACCCAGGGACATAGGATAAATGACAAAGCAATTATGTGTAAGGTAGGCCGAGAAGAAATGAGTATACCAACACTCCGACGATTTAATTGTATCTCCCAACTGTCTCTAAATTATAAATGCCTTTTGAAAAAGATACAGAAGTCAGTATGAAAGTTTTCTGGAAGCACAGCTTCAAATACCCATACCTTCCAATATTATTATTTACACCTCATTTGGGAAAACCAAGGCCCCCTCAAAATCACGTCCTTGACAGTTTTTGCTGAGTTCGATCGCAAACTTTCACCCCATTTGTGTATATATAGTAATGCCACTTAAATCAATGGAATTTGTGCAGTGGAAGAGTGCAGAACCCGTAGCTAAAGAAATATCGGATGAACCGCAGAGTTCAGGGCATGTCTAATGAAGACAAGGCCTACCCCCTCAAGCTAGTTTTGCTAAGAATCTTCCTAAGCTTTTTAATGTCAGTGAACAAACATTAAAAGTGCTTAATGTGCAAGGCTAACAGTGCCAATAGCATTTTCACTGTTCTTTTATTTTATTACAAAAAAAAAACAGTAAATAAAAACCAACAGAAACCATGGAAGGCATGTATAAAATTCACTTCTGAAACATAAGACATATGCAACAAAGAAAATTATTGCAGGACTGATGATGAAGGATGTTCCACCTTTTTATTCACTACTGGGCGAGTAAAATTCTTGATGTTTCCTATAAAAACCGGCAAGGATGATATACTAGCTTTCACTGGCGGATGCTGCAGAGGTTATCTTCATATACTGACTGAAAATAGTCTCAAAAGCTTCGTCTCTGTGTACCATGGCACCAAATACGAGCGGCTTTCAGGAAGAAAGAAAGGAAAAACCAAAGTTCAATAAAAGAATGACTAAAATGTGAGCATTCCAATACATTAATAATAGCAGAATCCTATACAGTATCCAGGAAGATGTTCATCTCAATTTTAGACTTATTTAAAATAGGCCTACTGACTATACACAGAAGTCCCCAAATTTAGGGCCAGGATATTCCAGAGAAATTTAAATCCTTCCCTTGCCTCCGAATGCTACGCAGTTTAGGGCTAGTCTGGTGATTTCTTAAAGCAAATATTCTTTTTTAAAAAAAACACAAATAATACAAACAGTACATATAACTGAATACAAAAAAAAGACAAAAGGAAAAGGAAAAAACCACATATTATAGTGCACCCCCACCCCCTGGATACCTTACCCCCCTTATATTTCTTAGATATATAATATATTCCAATTGTGGCCTTATACCCTCCAAAGTAACATATATTCTTGAGTAGGTTTATTCTCTTTGCCTTCCACCAACACTGATTTTATAAAATCTCCCCATATTTCATTATAATTATTTACTTTAATCACCCCTTTTTTAAGTTTAATTTCTGTTGTTAATTCATCATTTGTTGCCATACTCCAAATTTCATTATACCACACATTTCTTTGAATATCCCAATTACGTCCCCAATATTTAGCCATCACTAATCTAGCTGCCATTATCAAATTTACAATCAATTCCTTTTTTGTTTCATTTATATCCCGTTTTTCAACCAGCAACAATAATGCAATCCTCAGTGACATCTCTAGATATATATTCAACAGTGCTCTCATTTCTCTAAACACCATGTCCCATATTTTTGTGCACTATCACAAACCTACCATATATATTCCAACCTCTTTCTTGCACCTCCAACGAATATTTGTATATTTATCATCTATTTGATTTAATTTACAGGATTTAATTTACCTCCATATCACTTTATATCCATTTTCCTTAACTCTTAATTGACGTATTCTTATATACTCTTCTATTTCAAATATTTTTCCAATCATCATTTATTTCTCCCAAATCTGATTCTCAAGTTTTTGAAAGAGAAGCGTTGTGAACTAGGGCAGGGATGTGAAAGTCAAGCCCGGGGGCCGGATCCAGCCCTTGGGGTGCTTAGATCTGGCCCACGGTGCTGCTCTGGAAACAGCAAAGGACCAGCCCCCATGCAGCCCTCCCGAGTTCCGTTTTTGCTGGCAGAGCACTCGGGCCACCACAGGCTTCCCCAACACGAGTGACGTCGATCTGGCCATGTCCCCTGGCCATGCCCCTCCCAGGTCAAACACAACCCTGATGCAGCCCTCAATGAACCCCTGGTCTAGGGTCAAAACAGATTCCCACTTTAGAGCATTTCCTTCAAAAAACTACTGAACTGATTTTGGAGCAGCATCGTCTGGAAAGTTTCGGCACGGTCTGGAAAAAGAACAGGGCACTCCAGAGTTCTTCTCAATATTATATCTCTGAACTGGAAAATTTTGCATGTACATGCCTAGTTACTCTACTCTCCAGCTAAGAAATCTCCTAGCAAGGCTGATGGATCAGTAACAAGCCAGCCTTCCCATCATTCAAACTTAAAACTGTAAAAGTTACAGGAAAAAAATGGAAAAAGAGAGAAAAACATTTTTTTTTCATTAAAGTAGTGCATTAATAAAATGATTCATGTTTGTCAAAAAAGAAGTGCTCCAAAAGGGGTAAAATCAGTACTCCAGGCAGACAAAATTGTCAAGTGATGGCAACCAGCATGCAAATGAAATATGTATATGCTTCAGATTTGACTACTTACTTTTTGCGTAGATGGTGTGGATACTGCAATACCCATCCCAGATCCTGGGAGAACAGAAAGTACTTTGTACTAAAATAAACATTAAAAAAAAAGATTTACATAACGAATACTTTCACATGCAACAGAAAAAGTAGATTTAACCAGTGCAGAAATTTAAACAACAGTATCTTATAAGAAAGGTCACAGTTCAAATCCCTAGCGCCACATAATGGAGTGAGCTCCTGTTACTTGTCCTAGCTTCTGCCAACCTAGAAGTTCGAAATCATGTAAAAATGCAAGTAGAAAAATAGGAACCACCTTTGGTGGGAAGGTAACAACATTCCATGCGCCTTCAGCGTTTAGTCATGCCAGCCACATGACCACGGAGACATCTTTGGACAGCGCTGGCTCTTTGGTTTTGAAACAGGGATGAGCACCAGCCCCTAGAGTCGGGAACAACTAGCACACATATGCGAGGGCATCTTTACCTTTATCTTATTAGATAGCCAAAGTTCTTAAAATAGTGTATTATAAAGCCCACATTTGAGGTCAGTGTTTCTGAATGTTGCTTTCACAGTGGAGGAAAAGGAGCAAGGAAAAATCACTATTTTCTTGTCCAGCAAATGTACTCTATTGCAGGGGTCCCAACCCCCGGTCTGTGGATCGGCACCAGAATCCTACCATTTTTGGAAACCTCTCTACTTGATTATACTTGCACGGCTAATGGTAACCTGAAACTATTATTTAAACAGAATGGTTGTGTCAGATGTACTTATGCATAGAACAAATCCATCAAAATAATTGGACATAGGATAATCATCATGACTAACTCGTCCCACTGGTTTAGTGAGTCAGGATTTATTATAGATCAAACACCGCATATGATGGAAAACACTACCCACAGATATTCAATATGCTTTGTCACCGAAACAGAAACAAAATCATTTTTCTCTCTGGTATTTAGAAACCAATTTATAAAAAATGCATTAAAGCCAGCCATTCCCAGTACATAGAACAAGGTAACTTACAAGGTAAGCATGGAATTTAGCATTTCTAGAAACCAAGTCATTCATTGATAAAATGAATGACGTTTGGAGACATGACCAAGATTCTACAATCCTAAAGATCCTTCAGTGAAAAGGCGTTTAAAGAAAAGATTTGTGGTTAAGAGTGTAGGACTATCTCATCCGTGCTCCCTGTGCTCCCTTTCAACTCTACAATTCTGTGATGTTGTCACTTCCTCATGTAGAAAATGTATATGATTGCCTATCTTAAACAAGTAACCCTAGGCAGCTATCAAATAGTACATTAAAATGACAATTAAAAAACAACATAATACGGAATAGAATTTAGAATAATAATTATTATTTATAGCAATAGCACTTAGACTTCACAGTCTAAGTCTATCGCTTCACAGTGCTTTTACAGCCCTCTCTAAGTGGTTGACAGAGTCAGCATATTGTCCCCAACAATCTGGGTCCTCATTTTACTGACCTTGGAAAGATGGAAGGCTGAGTCAACCTTGATTGAGGTTGAGTCAACCTTGAGCTGATGAGACTCAAACTGCCGAACTGCTGGCAGCCGGCAATCAGCAGAATTAGCCTGCAATACTGCATTTTAACCATTGCACCAGCATGGCTCCTTAATAATATTATCCTAACACAGCAAACATATTGGACTCCATTAATGTCCCACCCTAGTATCTGAAGAAATAGTCAGCTTTCTCAATCTTCCAGATCTCAGGGGAAAAGCTGTTTCGAAAGGTCAATAGCTGGGTCTTGCTATGAGATCTTGTTTCAGAGAAGTGACTGGGAACATCCCTGCCCTGCCAGATCTGATAGAATGCACTGAAGCCACTGGAGATATACAGTCCTGCAAGGAACCTGGCCCTGTGCCATTCAAGGCTTTAAAGATGGTAATCAACACTTTGAATCGCACCTAAAAGTTTGCTGGGAAATAGTACAGCTTGTACAGCAGTGATGTCACATGCACGATGACTCTGAGGACTCTAAGATAATTGAAACAAATCAGTCTGGGGGAAATGCTACCCCACCAAGAGCTAGAAAATGGAGATTTCCAGTCTTTGCTAAGGTTAGGTTACACTTTCTTTTCCCTCCCTGATCTTGACTATCTCCAAGTGCTAGATAAGAACAAGAGTTACACTACAGTAAAGTAAAGGTTCGCCTCACTTGTATGTCCTAGTTGTTCCTGACTCTAGGGGGCGGTGCTCATCTCCGTTTCTAAGCCAAAGAGCCAATGCTGTCCGAAGACGTCTCTGTGGTCATGTGGACGGCATGACTAAATGCCGAAGGCGCAAAGAACGCTTTTACCTTTCCACCAAAGGTGGTTCCTATTTTTTCTACTTGCATTTTTACATGCTTTCAAACTGCTAGATTGGCAGAAACTGGGACAAGTAACAGGAGCTCACTCCTTTACGCAGCGCTAAGGATTCGAACCGCCGAACTGCCGATCTTTCTGATCGACAATCTCAGCATCTTAGCCACTGAGCCGCCATGTCCCTCTTATACTACACTACCCTATACTAAATTGTGATAAAATTTAACTGCAGAAATAAAATAACATTTTAATAATAATATGTATGTAACAGCAGACATAATGGCGCAGTGGTTAGAATGCAGTACTGCAGGTTAATTCTGCCGACTGCCAACAGTTCGATTCGCACCGGTTCAAGATTGACTCAACCTTCCATCCTTCCAAGGTTGGTAAAATGAGGACCCAAATTATTGGGGGAGGGGGGATATGTTGACTCTATAAAATCTCTCAGAAAGAGAGCTGTAAACCACTGTGAAGTGGTATATAAGTCTAAGTGCTATGGCTATTATTATACATTATCTATGTATATATTCCCACATAGACAGTCTTGAATTAAATTTAATCCCAGGAAGGACAAGATACTTCTGATCAGCAGAAAAATTAATTGATGAGCAGAGGTACAATTTACTACGGCTGTACATAGTTTAGCAATCAGATGGAAGATCTACTTCAGGCCTCATACGATCACATAAGCATAACAAATCACTAATAGTCACTAAAAACAGTTCTTTGTTTTCAAGGTTCTTTGGAATCTTTGGCAAAAAAGATGTAACTTATCTCTTTAAGGCAACTACATCTTTTTTCAGGCTTGCATAGAAATCTGGGGGGGGAAATAAGTTTGCTTAAAGAATATAGAAGAATTTCACAGAGGTGAAATTCTAAAGTATTCCTTCCAACTACAGCTAATGCTGCATTTCTACAGTAATCCTACAGCTAATGCTAAATGGGTCATATATTTTTGAACCTTAATATCCAGCGGCAGTTGTGAGTGGATGTGCTTTTTATAGTCCTAATCAGTTAGCAAATCTGAGATTATATTTATTTCACTGCATCCATTTGCTATTTAAAGCAGCATTATTTTTTTTTTTTACCATGACATGATAGATAAGCTTCTGCAACAGAAAAGAAGTTAAAAGGCAAAACACTGGAAGAAACATCAAGTGCTTACCTTTTGAATATCTGTTATATCTGCAAGTTTTATAACTTTATTTCTTTTAGTTGAACCAGATTTGGAACTTTCAAAGCATAAGTAACTAAAGGCAAGGAAAAAAAGAATATAAATAAAAAAGGTTAAAAAATTCCTTTCCTCGAGCCTCTGGTAGGGCGAAAACTGCTTCCCCCGCGCTCCGGATGCCCTCCGGAGGCCAGAAACAGGTCCATTTCTGGACTTCCGGAACCTCCAGTAGGCCTGTTTTCCCCCCTCCCCAAGCCTCTGTGTGGTACTTGCACTTACCTGGCATGATGAACTGGCTGCGTAGAGACTCCTGGGAGGGGCGGAGTGGGAGGGGCGGGGAGGGAAGGGCCACCCAGGGGTGGCATTTGGGGTTTTGCCAAACTGGGCAGAATCCTAGCTAGAAGTTCGCTCAAACCTGTGCGAACCCCCAGCAGCCCACCCCTGGCTGAAGCTGGGAGCCTTTTTTAAAATCCAATTAGTCCAAACTACGTATTTTCTGGAGTTCTTTCCATTTCATGGCATGCTCTTAACATTTTTTTTTCCTCTTTGCCTTTGAGGCAGTTTCCCACTCCTGGCGCCTGTCTGGCTTAGTCCCAGCAGGGTTTTTTTTTTTTTTTGGCAAGGTTTTCCAGAAGTGTTTTGCCCTTGCTTTCTCCTTTCTAGGACTGAGAGAGAGGGACTGGAGCCACGATCAGGCAGATGGTTTCGTATCTCAAGCAAGACTAGAACTCACAGTCTCCCAGTTTCTAGCCAGATGCCCTAATCCAGTGTTTCTCAACTTTGTCAACTTGAAGATGTCTGGACTTCAACTCCCAGAATTCCCCAGCCAGCGAATGCTGGCTGGGGAATTCTGGGAGTTGAAGTCCAGACATCTTCAAGTTGACAAGGTTGAGAAACACTGTCCTAATCACTATACCAAAGTGGCTTTCTCCCTTGATCACGTATTAACTGTGAATTTGTCCTTGTGCAAAACAATGAAGATCTCATCTAGGGAAACCCCACTGAAAACAAGTTTTGTTTAGCCTTGTATAATGCTCTTTTCCATTAACCTTTATGTTATATCTCAGTCTTATGAGACTTGGGGCAAGAAATCTTCAACCTCTTCAATAACATTTTTATAGCTTCACAAAAAACAAAAAAGTTATTTTCTTTTTTTAAAAAAAATTGTAGTTCACAAAAACACTTCATCTCTCCCCTCCCCTCTTAAATTGAGCCATCAGATCCGGGGGAGGGGGGCAAAAATACGGACACTAGGAGGTGGGAGAAAAATAACTCCCTCTCACCAACTAGTGATCATCCAATTTTTTTGCAGCCCAGATCTAGTGACCATAGCTTTAACATTCTGCTGTAAATCATGCAAATACTTACTTTTCAGTAACATAGAGCACGCCATTCCTAATGTAATCAGTGGTTATCTTCCTATCTCTGTTTATCAAGCAGCAGCGCCAGCCATTTTCACACACTATAAAATAGTACAATTATTCCATTTTACTTTTACAGAGTAAGCAGCTGTAACACTGTTATATTTCATAGACCTAAAAATTCTACATACAGTTGGCAAACAAGCTCCTACAAAGAAAACATGTTGATAAAGGAGTGAAATCTTCAATAAACGTTATTTTCTTTTTTTTAAAAAATGCCATAGGGCATCGCACACCAGAACAACTAGACAGAATTATAGTTTTTCCCCCAAATGCCATCACTCTGTTGAACAACTAATTCACACAACACTGTCAAATTATTTACTAAGACTGTATTACTATTCTTCTTCTCATCCTTCTTAGTACCTATCTCCTCCCACTTATGACTATAACCATGTTGCTTGTATTTTTACAATTTATATTGTTTTATTTGTTTCCTAGTATGATTTGATTGCTTATTAGTAACCTTGACTATCACTAAATGTTATATCTTATGATTCTTGATGAACGTATTCTGTTTTATTTTTCTTTATGTGCACTGAGAGCATATGCACCAAAGACAAATTCCTTGTTTGTCCAATCACACTTGGCCAATAAAGAATTCCATTCCATTCCACTGCACTCCTATTCTATTCCTATTCTATTTTATTCTACATCAAAACAACAGAACCTAAATCTTGGATTGAAACTCTTCTAGACACTGAGGTAAATGTTTCAAGCCAGGGTAATGTTAAAATTCTCTGACAAGTATATGCTCCATTTCCTCAAATGTACATTTCAACAAAGGTCGAATCAGCCATCCCACTAGCACAGAGAATCCAATGACTGTGAGATAAAAGATTCATATTGATCTGCTGTCCATGGACTCCAACAGCGGATTACATTAGGGTGTCAATCATTTCTTAATAATGTTACTGTATGGGCCTTTAAAAAAAATCTCATTACTTAACGTCCACCTCCAAAGTTTAGAGTTGTGTGAATACCTGCCAATGGACGCTCATGTTCTGACAAGTTAAATACTTCATGGAAGTTTCCTCTCTTCGTATTGTGTAAGCGGCTGGTTTCGTCATCCCGACTCACTCCTGTTGAGGTGTTTGATCCTACATAGCTTCGGGATGCTGCTGTTTGAGGCTGAAACAACATAAACTTGGTTTACTAAACACTTGCAGAAATCAACCAAGTTATTTCAGTTATGTTATCTTCCCTTGTCCTCAGGAAATGTCCTGCTTCAGTGCTAGAAAAACCCCATGTCTGATGCAGCCGCAATCTTCTGCAAAATATCCAGAGTTGATCAACTTCTGAAAGATTCCATCACTCATCAGGCTGCGAGTTAGAATTCATAAAAATATCCTCAGACTCATTGTGTGATGCAACTGCTCAGGAAGGTTAATTCCTACAAAGCTCTTTTCATTAATAAGTAGTTTTCCTTGACATGGTATCTTTTCTGAAAGCTGCCATGCAGAGCAACTAGGCAACTCCTTCAACTAAATCCTCCACAGGAGTGGGTCAAGTAACTAAGCTGTGTTGTGACCCAAAACAGGTCACAACCCTGATGCTTTTTTTGACAATCTTTTGAGGGGTTAGAAAATGCATTTCCCCCCTTTTTTTTAAAAAAAAAAAAACCAACCCAATCTCAATTATCAGAACTTCAGACAGGAGCTTTCCATGAGGTTGCAGGACCTACTACCACCAATAAAGCATCAATCTGCTGTGGCGCAATTTAAAACACTGTAGCTATATACGTTCCCAAAGCACCCAAAAGCCATAAAGTAGGACCTCATCAAAGTCATACAAACAAGCGGTACACTTGGAATGATTTTGGTCCAGCAAAAATTGATTAGCGGGGCTATTACAAGATGGGGGAAATGGGCAACAAAATATTACCACAAGCCACCTCATAAGCTTGATAATACAATAGATGTTTTATAGGCGGGAAATCCCATTCACTTTCCCACTTACACAGGAAGTCCACTTCTATTCTATCCAGCTTTTAATAAGCATAATAAGCTCAACACTGATTCGGGAATGTTGAATATATTCAAGTATATTCCTTGACTTAGAACCATTAATTTAGGAACTTTTCAAACTTACAATGGCACAGAAAAAAGTGATTCACAATCGGTCCCATCACAACATCCCCATGGTCATGGAGCCAAAATTTGTGATTGGCAACCGACTTGTATTTATGTCAGATGCAGGCCGTATGATTTTATTTGCAGCCTTTCCAGCGGGCTTCCAACAAGCAAAGTGAGTGAGGGAAGCTGGTTTCATTTAACAACTATGAGGGTAATTCACTTAACAATTGTAACGGAAAGGGTCATATAATTGGGTGTACTGTGTTTCCCCGAAAATAAGGCAGGGTCTTATTTTCTTTTGACCGCCGAAATAAGCACTTGGCCTCATTTTCCCGAAAATGAGGTGCAGGAGGCAGCAAGGGTGGTCACCTCATGGCTGCTGCTATGTTGCAATGTTTTTGGTGAGGGCTTATTTTCGGGGAGGGCTTATTTTAGCGCATGCACTTAAAAGCCCAATTGGGCTCATTATCCGGAGAAGTCTCATTTTTAGGGGAAAAGGATAACTCACGTAACAATCATTTCGCTTAGCACTGGAAGTTCTGGCCCAAAATTGCGATTTTAAGTCAAGGACTACTTATATCAACTTTCCTATTCCTTGGCATTGTAAAAGGGAAATGGTGGGGCAGAAAAACATATATATATCATTTCATTTCATTTCGACCCATGGACTCCAAAACTTAATTTGCTGTTTTGCATCAAGTGGCCTTTTGGACACAGCAAATATGTTCAGAGGGATTCCAATATAAACAGATTTAAATTTGGGGTAAGAAACACATAGTCTTATGGATGAATTACAATTGCCCAGGCAACTAGATTGGTGTATCACGACGTTTGAAATGAAGGCGTCATTCATTTCTGCATCAACCATTTTTCAAAGCACTGTAATATGTAAATCATTACAAGCAGGCTATTAATTTTGAAGGTACATCATATTGTTAACACTGTTGTATGCTTCTAGAGTTTCTTCTATTAATCAAGCAAAGTAAAATTAAATTAAACAATAATTATATGAATGGTCTGCCACATCAAGTTTATCAAACTATGTCTTCAACTGAATAGGGAAATATTGAACACAAGGCAAATTGATCCGTAAACAGTTTCTACATGGCTGGGTCTTTGGATTAAAATGAAGACCAATTACTGTAATTGATACAAATGTAAACATTACAGTTAAACACGTTTGCATAAACAACAGAGGTGGGGAGAGATAGCGGGAGAAAGAAAGGAAGGAAGGAAGGAAGATCGCTGCTCATTCTGAACACAAATGATCATCTGAAAGACAGAAGATATTCCACTCTAAGATCCATACCTTTTCATGACCTGACAGCTAGCAGGAGGAAAAAACAAACAAACAAACACAAGGTGATGATGACAAAAGAAAAAAAGCAAAACCTATTTAATTGTATCATATGCAGAATTAAAAATACGAACTGAGTGAATTGGCAAGGTTGTTTTTTTTGCATACCAAAAGACTACACCCAACATATTTTTTTTAAAATCCCTAAAAGGTATCAATGGATAGAGCAGAGTTTTTGAATTTTATTAAAACTATGGATGCCTGACTTGCTTTGCAGAAGTTGGTGATGTTTAATGATTTCTCTGATTTACCTAAAATTAATTCATGAAAATATTTGAGAGTTCTGTAATCTTTTTGTTTAAAAAGAGAAATTATTTTGAAAGGAGTGACAATTAGAATAAATTTAAACTTTGCTTTTTCACTTCTTTAATTGTTTTAGCACTAGCTGAATAAGGCAAATTGTGGAAGATGCTGATGGGGGCATTAGGTAAAGGTTCCCCTCACACATATGTGCTGGTCGTTCCCGACTCTAGGGGGAGGTGCTCATCTCCATTTCAAAGAGGAAAAGCCAGCGTTGTACGAAGATGCCTTCATGGTCATGTGATCAGCATGACTAAAGGCTGAAGGCACATGCAAATCTATCACCTTCTCACCAAAGGTGGTTCCTATTTTTCTACTTGCATTTTTACATGCTTTCGAACTGCTAGGTTGGCAGAAGCTGGGACAAGTAACAGGAGCTCACTCCGTTATGCGGCACTAGAGATTCGAACCACCGACCTTTCTAATCGACAAGATCAGTGTCTTAGCGACTGTGCCACCATGTCCCTTGATGGGGGCATTAGTGGATCTCTTATACCAGGGGTGTCAAACTGGCGGACCACGGGCCAGATGCATCACATGCACCCCAGCTCCATGAAGGGGAAAAACATCATGGAACATCACATGACGGCAACATGACACCACAAGTTTGACACCCGTATCTTATACTAATAACAAGGATTGAAATAACTATCAGGAGATCCATTGTGAAGTAAGTAGGAGCCACTTTAAACATTCAGGAAAAAGAGTCAGATAAAACATAATTTAGAATTTAGTTGCATATTTTATATACCAGGGGTGAAATGCTCTGAAGTCTGCTATTGATTTGCTTTCCGTGTACTAACGGTTAGTATATATATATTTCTTTCACCCTCCAAATGTGGTAGCTAAAAGTAGACATGACAATAATATATATATTAGGGTGAAAGAAATTGCAACAGAGACATCAATTATTCACCCCTGATTTAAGGCTAGAAGTATTTTATTACTTTAAAAAAAGAGAAAAAATTCCATTTTTACTACCGGTATGTGTTACCTGTTTGCAGACAAACCTAACATTTGTTCAGGACATACAGGAGGAACTCTTTTAACTTTTAGCTCTTAACAATGTATTCAATGTCTTAACAATGACTATAGCTTTAGGAGTGAAGCACAAAGAAGCAATTGTTGGGTTCTTAACAAGTCACATGGATTAAACACGCAGCCCCAGCGTGCTAATCTGGCTTGTTGCTGCGTTCTAATTCCATAAATATAGCCAAATTTAACATTACTCCAGTTATATGCAATTATTATAGTTGCAAGTGAGCAAAGTTAATGATTAGTTTATTATATTGAACAATGGCACAAGCAGAGTCAAGTTCTTAGTTGGACTTTACTCGCATGCCCCAAATCTCCTTTCCTTTCTTTCTATGAATTCAAATATTGTCAAGAACATATTACAATACTTCAGATGCCGTCAAACATTTTAGAGGAAAGCATTTTCTTTTTAATGAAAAAAAAAAAAAAACCAAACCCTGGCACTCTCTAAATTGTTTTAAAAAGTCTTTTTTTCCATTGAACAATCTCTTACTTTAAAAGTCAGTGCAGGGGAATGTAAATATTGGACTTGAACCATGGACAACTAGCCCACTATGTGCTCTGCTCACTGATGCTACACAGATGTTGTTAAGTTGTGTTAAGGAGAAAGAAATAGGAAAGAAAGAAAAAAAGAGTTACCCGTCTCGATACTGTAGCATTAGCCCTTTCTTTGAGTTGAGGATCGGTAGGCAAGTTCAACCATATGATATAAGGGGTATCATACTTTGCCCGTAGTCTTGGACACCGTTTGAAGACAAAATCAATCAGAAAAAATTTAATTCCTGCATAAAGTCCTGCATAATTAGAAAGTGAAAGGTTGGAATGAGGAAAATTTCACGACTGAAGTATGGAAACAAAATTATACAATAAATACTAATTTGCAAATACAGGCAATCCTCAGCTTAGGACCAGAATTTATATTGCTACGTGAGAATTTTTTTTAAGTGAGTTTTGTCGCATTTTACGACCTTTCTTGACACATTTGTTAAGTTGATCACTGCAGTTGTTAACTTATTAACATGGCCATTAAGTGAATCTGGTTTCCCCATTGCTTGTCAGAAGGTCTCAAAAGGGGATTTTCCTGACCCAGGGACACGGCTACTGTCATCAATATGTACCAGTTGCCAAGCATCCAAATTTTGATCATGATCGGGGATGCGCCAATGATTGTAAATATGAAAAATGGTCATGTCACTTTTTTCAGCATCGCTGTAACTTTGAACGGTCAGTAAATGAACTAATAAATAAATGAGTCGAGGGCTACCTGTACTATGAAAGGAATCTTTAACAATATGCAGGGACATATCTCGAGATGCTTTCTTTGGATCATTAAAGCAGCTGCCTCTTTTTCCAGGCTTACATAGCTTGTCAGGAAGTATCTCCGCATAGTTGCTGTGTCTCCCTCACCCAAATTCATCCGGTAAGCAAGCTTGCAAAGGGAAAGGGGCTCAGATATATAGTGACTCACTTGAAGTTGATAATAGCCACTATTAAAAAAAAGGAGTTTCAAACTTAATTGCAACAAATTGTCAAAAACTTTTATGAGCGTCTAACCTGCTGTACGGCAGGATTCTATCACGAGAGCCGCCCTACAAGAAATCATGATTAGGAAAGCTACCTAAGAACATTACAAGCAGAATTATTCAACTTGTAGGTACTGCTGAATACACAATTTCAGGCTTTGAAAATAACGCCTAATTTATCATTATCCTTGACACTTTTATTGAACACAAACATTATAAGGGCCTTGTTTTGGAAGGTTTATTTCCTGACAAATCCCAGGCAATTTAGTGTGTGGCCCCACCTTTTATTATGCTGCAACTTTTCTAGGGACCTAGATGTCACCCTAATTGCTCTTCTCCTGCAAGATGTGCCAGTTGAAGAAGAGCCACTTGTCTCACTTCCTTTGTTAAACATCTAGAACATGGGTGTCAAACTCGCGGCGTTATGTTGCCATCACGTGACGTTTGTGACGTTTTCCTCCTTTGTGCAGCTTGGGTGGGCGTGGCTTGTTCGTGACTCAGCCAGCTCGCAGGCCAACAATTTGACACCCCTGATGTAGACCAGCATTACCCAGTCAATAGCTAAATTGGTTGCATTATATATATTGTACCTATATAATTTCATTCTGCTAGGAATGGGGATGGGAATTATGCTCTTTATGTTATGTTAATGACAATGCTAACAATAATTTGTTCAATTTTAGGCGTAGGGCAGATATACTTTAAATAGCTGAGATAAGCTTCAAATCTTCTAGTTTGGTAAAGAACTATTTATCTCATTTATAGGATTGCTTCTTGAATGTCTTTATATTTCTGCTATGTTGACTGGTCATTGACTCAAATAAGCAACTACTATTGCAGTTATATTAATTAGTTTTGTACCTGATTCAGCAACCTGTATCTGAATGTGATAAGCTAACTCAAAAATTAAGAGAAATAAAAAGGACATTGCTGACAGCTGAGAACAGATAAACTGAACAGCCATCTCCAGATAGGGTGATGTTAAAACATAAACTGCATAGGTGGTTTTGAAGCCAAACCAATTGCTCATCTTTTTAGCAGGACGTGGAATTCTAACATTCAAGAAAGCATGCAATGTGAAAATATAATAGTTTTACCTATTGCAAGCCCAATGATCCTACAAGGAATGCAGCAGGATGCAATAAAAGCGGCCCATAAAACAATATATAGTTTCTGCGTTACTTCAGGCTGGACCCACATAAACAAACTAGAAAGAGAGAGAGAGAGAGAGAACAGAAAATAAAGGTAAACAGGCAGCATTTGAATATGTCACCATTCAGGCCTGATGAAAAATTTCTCGTTCGAAAGAGAAATATATAGAAACTTACTTTTTAATTTTTTCCAATATATCTGACATTTTGCCAAATAAATTCTGTAATCAAGAAAGAAAAGGAGTATTATGTTGGAATAGATGCCTGTGTATATGAAAAAACAAGAAGTTGTTTAATAACTTTACTTTTTAAATCAAGCCCTATACATTTACTATGTTCTGCTATTTCTCAAATCATAATCGTTTAACAACTCCATAATTCCTTGGGGGGGTGGAATCTGGGCAACTGAATATAGAGCTTGCAGAGTGTTTTAATGGCCAGATGCCCTTCCTGTTGCCAATGCGGAGGTTTATTCAGCAGATGGCCAAACGTCCTTCCTTCTGCCAATGCAGAGGTTTATTCAGCAGATATATTCTCAGCGCGCCCAGAGAGAGAAATATCTGCCACTACCTAGGATCGAACCCACAGCCTCCTGATTGAAAACTTAAGACCACCGCACCACTCTTCTGCTATTTCCCAAATGAGGTGGGAAAATCAAGTGTGACTAATCCAAGCTGCCTTCCATAAACGTTCGAGACCAGAGTAGGCTATTCTCTCCAAGCATCATTTCTCAAGTGCAGATTTCCCACTTGCGACTGTGAAATGAAGATGCCAAATGTTTTCATACCTGTGCTTTTTGTGCCACATCCAGAACAAGCTGGAACTTTTCTGACACCGTTAAGTCTTCTTTGGGAGGTTCCTAAAACAGTAAGTATAACTTGTCAACAAACCATGATGTGTGTGGCTTTAAACTTAAAGAAAGGAAAAAATACTCTCCAATAATGTTGTGATTTATTTTAACTATAATTTACCAAAACAAAGCAGATGCGTAAACTGCCCTTTAAAACGAGCCAGCTTGTCTCTGTTTAAACTATGATTATTTTAAAAAGAAACAAAAGCATCCAATATATTTGTCAAATCTATCCCCTGAGACAGAGAGAGGGGAGAATAAGATCCCTAGGCTTACCAAGTATTATTCGTTCATATAATCATACATATTTCATAGTGACAACCAGATCCGGCTTTTGTAAATATATGCTGGATTGTAGCCAATGTTTTTTTTTTAATCACTAGATTGAACACAGCTGGTGGACAACATTCACTTTTCTGGTCGAGGTACCAAAGTCTGCGCTAGAAAGCTTGGAGAATTTGGACCACAATCCATAGCCCAGATTCCAAGAGATAAAACAGTAGCAAAAGAATTGGAGATGGACTGTTTCACATATTTTGCAGACTTTAATCCAATCCAGATGTTTTGTCCACTATGATGACATGGATCAGGCTTTTCCTTAATGTTAAAATTGATGTATTGTCTGGAACGGCAACTAGAATATTTGAAGGACAGTTTGGTGCCTGATGAACTAAACTCACCCTACTACCCTGTTTCCCCGAAAATAAGAAAATAAGCCCTAGCAAGATTTTTTCAGGATGCTCGTAATATAAGCCCTACCCCTAAATAAGTCCCAGTTAAGATTGTCAGCCAGATGGGTGCATTTAGTACCGTATTTCCCCAAAAATAAGTCCTAACCAGAAAATAAGCCCTAATGCATCTTTTGGAGCAAATATTAATATAAGACCCAGTCTTATTTTTGGGGAAACACGGTATGAACACATAATAAACTACTAAAATACATAATGCAGATTTAACATTTAGCAAGTCTTCTACTAGGGCAGACTTTATGCATTTATTTTACGTTTATCTGATTAAATCTTATGCAGACCAGTAGA
The DNA here is from genome assembly GCF_051295495.1 of Thamnophis sirtalis. Lineage (NCBI taxonomy): Eukaryota > Metazoa > Chordata > Lepidosauria > Squamata > Natricidae > Thamnophis > Thamnophis sirtalis. The sequence goes on from NW_028261389.1 coordinate 67,626,143, forward strand.
CACTTTGTTCTAGCCAACATAATGTGCTTTTTTTATAAAGCTTATGACCTCAATGATGTAGCTGACCTCAAAAAGAAATAACTAGACATACTCTGACACAGTCAAATTATTTTAGGTCATTGTTCAGAATTTCATATATATAAGATTCCAGATATTTCAACATATAAGTTATATATTCTTCATTTCTTCTTTTACTAAACATGGTCTTTTATACAATATTTTTAAAAATAACAAAACATATGAAGTCACAATATGATTAGCTGAGTTGATTAAAATTATCAGAGTAGAAAATGCCTTATAGATATCTAGTACAGGTAGTCCTCAATTTACAATCCAATGTTTAGTGGCCACCCTGAAGTTATAACAGCACTGAAAAAACTGACTTACAACCAGTCCTCACACTTATGAACTGTGGTGGCGCAATGGTTAAAAGGCGCTATTGCAGGCTAACTCTGCCCGCGTCCAGGAGTTTGATCCTGATTAATCAAAGGTTGACTTCCATCTTTCCAAGGTTGGTAAAATGAGGAGCCTGATTGTTGGGGGAAATATTCTGATTCTGTAAATTAAATTGCTCTGCTGCAAAGTACTGTGAAGTGGTATATAAGACTAAGTGTGATTGCTAATACAACCATAGCCGTATCCCCATGGAAATCCGATCAAAATCTGGGTGATTGGCATGTCTTGGGATCATGTAAGTCCCTTTGTGACCTTTTTCAGCTGGCTTCCAATAAGAAAGCCAATGGGGGAAGTTGGATGTGTTTAACGATGTGATTTATTTAAAAACTGCAGTAATCTGCTTAATAACCATGGAGAAAAGGTCATAAAACTGAGCACAACTCACTTAACAGCTGCTTTGATTTGCATTGGAAATTTTGGTCACAATTGCCATTGTAATTTGAGGACTACCTGTGTAAATTTAAAACCTATCAAAACATTCATATAAACTAGAGGTGTCAAACTTAAGGCCTGTGGCCCGCATCTCGCCCGCGATGTGGTCAGATCTGGCCCATGGAGCCGTCCTGAAAAATGTAAGGGACCGGCCCGTGTCACTTCTGCCTGATCTACCAAATGGGAACAGGAAACATTGGGCCCGCATTGCTTCAGCCCGGCCTACCTAATGCAAAGAGGAAACATCGGGCCAGCTTGGCTTCGGCCTAGTCTAGCCAGTGTGAAGAGGAAACATGCCAGCAGTTTGGGGAATGGCGTCAAGCTGGCCATGCCCTCCCAGTTGGCCACACCCACCCACTCAGCCATGCCCCACCCCCGTGGTCAACCACAGCCCTGATGCGACCCTCAATGAAATTGAGTTTGACACCTCTGATATAAACATTTCAAAAGTTATCTCAACATCACTTGGACTTACAATAGGCTCAGAAACGTCAGGCACAATGCTCCACTGTATCCTCCACCCTCTAAAAAAAGGGGGGATTTGCATTAAACAGGAACACTGGTTTTTTATGCGGCTTCATAACAATGAAACAGGAGAAATCCTTTTAAAAAGCAACTCATGAAGACAACAGAAGATATCTTTTCAAATGTTAAAAATGTTCTTTAATATAGTCCTGACATCCATCTTAAAGGGATCTTGTAGTCCTAAATGTTGAATAGACTACAGTAAATTGATTAATAAAATGCATAGCTAAGATTTTTTTTTAAAGAAATAACTAGGTTTTTACAACAATGTTCTTGCATGTAAAGTATTGATTCTATGTAGATTATTTGACTATGTAATTGGGATTTATCATCATGCTAATTTTGATCAATAAAATACTCCATCACAGTATAAAAATACAGTTAATAAATATTTATATTTCAACTTTCCTAAAAGCATGAAATTGAATACATTTATTGTGTAAAGGGATCTCCATAAATACAAGTGGAAATGGGACCACATTTCACAGTATATCCTTTCCGGAAAGCCACATAAATCTGTCAATCAGTTCCTGATTACAATGATCTCTTCTCACATTAGCTATTCTCAATGTGTGACTGTTTGCTATAAAAACAATGGCAGCAATTTTGCAGGCAATAAATCTGAATAGACTGTACACAATGGGACACACTTGCTGACTGAGTTTAAGCCATTCCATTACAAGAAATGCAGGGCCAGTGGAAGTAATAATATTATGAATAAATTTGGCACATGAAAATATGATGAAGAAGAAAGATTAGGGAAGGATTTACTAACATGCCCACAATTCAAATTCTATGATTTCCTGTTTACTTTCTCCTCTTACTATAATTTGTAAAAAAGCTACAATTGTGCTGAATTTCATATTCCCCAAACATCTGAAAGGCAATTTAACTTATTTGTCTCCTTCTCATTTAAAGGTAACATAGAGGGTGAAACAGAAATCACATTTTGTTTGCAAGGATAATCAAAATGTGATGATAAGTATGCACAGTGCATTACAGTTGTCGTAATAGTGTAGAAGTCAAATAAAATCCTGGATGAAACTAAGACCAAAACCAATTTATTTAATCTATGTAATAGAGAACATTTCAGTTTCTTACTATTTTGAAAGGGTTGGGAGTTCCTGAGTTTTGGAACCGCCCTTGAAAGAAGATATTAAGTAACATATTTCTGTTATGGAGGAAATTTATAACTACTATAGGTAAACACTCCCTCAAGGCAATACTTCAGTTAACTAGATGGGACATGTATGCGGTTTGGTTGGCAACAGGTTGAAAGACTAGCCCTCACCAACCAAAAACCAGCTTGGCTAAACATAATCCAGCAGTCAGGACATCCAGTCAGAAGCCCAGTCAGTCCTGCTCAGTTGCCTGGGGTCTGCATAGTAGGCTACCTTGATTCTGATTATGCCAACCACAGTTTCTGGAGAAACATTAGGAATTTTGTTCCCTAGATCAGAGTCACTAAATCCTGAAGACCAACCGGATGGTAATAGCCAGGGGTCGGCGTCAAAAATTTCAGCAACAGGTTCTCTGCCCGGTTGCTGGGTGGACGTGGCCTAGTTGGCCTCCAGCACCATGGCGGGAGGGGGGCGTTTTTGTCTTCCCCAGGCTCCGGATGCTTTCCTCGAGCCTCTAGGAGGGCGAAAACTGCCTACCCTGGGCCCCGAAGGCCCTCCAGAGGCTGGAAATGGGCCAGTTTCTGGCCTTCTGTAACTTCCAGGAGGCCCGTTTTTCCCCCTCCCCAAGTTTCCGCGCAGGCCCTGCACTTACCTCACATCCAAAACAGGCTGCATGGAGACTCCTGGGAGGGAAGGGTGGGACCAGCCAGGGATGAGATTTGGAGGTTCTCTGAACCGGCCATCATGTTAGCTATGGGTTCTCCCGAACCTGGGCAAAACCGTAGCAGCCCATTCCTGCTAATAGCTTACTAGCACTTTCTTCCAAGGAGTTTCTTATCTCCCCAGTCTAGCTAACAAACCTGGGATTTTCCTGGTGGTCTCTCACCCACGTATGAATTAAGCCCAACACAGTTTAGCTTCCCAGCCCAGACATGGTTGTCTAGGTGGAACAGGCAATTCATTTCAGACAACTTGCCGACAATTCTACGTGGCAATGTACTCAACTCGATAAATGTTATCTGCCACTGTTTTTTTGACATTATTTCCATTAACAAAAATGGAAATAATGGTGAAGAAACAGAAGCAGGTAACATTTATCGCGTTGAGTTGCCCCACATGGAATTGCCCTGCAGTGAGTTGGCTATGGCAAAATGGCTGCACCTGGTTGGCTGCGGCAAGATAGCTGTGGCAAGTTGGAGTGTGGTGAGATGGTCACAGCCATGGTGAGTTGTCCTAGACCCTTTGTCAGATGCTGCCATCCGCTAAGACAGTCAAAAAGATGGAAACCAGATATTTCCATGTATAGTACATTTTTTTTAAAGCACAAGACTGGAATTTCCTATTTTGTTACTAATTTTTAAATGAACTGCATTAAATAGGAAGAGAATAAAAAATACATTATTTATTGATTTATTTAGACAAGCTCATACACCACTTTAAATTGCATAAATTCTAGCAGTATATACTCCAGAATTTGAGGCATACCTATTATTGACAACATATTAAAAGAGTGATTACCTGGCTATGAGGTAATTTAGCGACAACCTCAAAATTGCTAAAAATAAGAACATAGGAATGGCCCAGCCATGCCATACAGCATTCATGTAGATCTAAGGGGAAAAAAAGAACAAATAAACCACATGTTATCTTTACATGTAATCCTTATGTTAAAACATATTATCAGCAATGGATAGGAAACTTTCATTGCCTTGAATTAGATATTAATCACATTATTGCCACTATGTACATTTAAAAGAAGGATTCCTAATGTCATATATTTCTTAAATTTCTATCCAGTCTTTGTTCAGAAGCTCATGGCAACATATATGCAGTATCTTTTTAGGCATGGTTGCAGTTTTCTTAAAAGTAAAAAGAACCATACAATATTTATTTGTATGATTGTTTGTTAGTTTAACACATTTATACATTGACCGATCTCACTGAACATGACTCTGATGGTATAAAACAGAGGCAATATCTAGTCAATTGAAAGGTATTCTTTAAGAGTTACTTCTTAAAGATATATTAAGTCATCTTTTGTTTGGATGACGGAGGGAAAGGTAGAAATAATGCAGGTAGTCCTCCACTTACAACAGTTCATTTAGAGACCGTTCAAAGTTATAATGGCACTGAAAAAAGAGACTTATGACTATTTTTCACTTTCAACCCTTGTAGCATCCCCATGGTCACATGATGAAAATTCGTATGATTGCCAACTGGTTCATATTTACGACGGTTGCAGTGTCCCAGGGTCATGCGATCCCCTTTTGTGACCTTCTGACAAGCAAAGCCAATGGGGAAGCCAGATTCACTTAACAACTGTGGCAAGAAAAGTCATAAAATGGATCAAAACTCACTTAACAAATGTCTCATTTAGCAACAAGAATTTTGAGATCGATTGTGGTCATAAGTTGAGGACTACCTGCATTCTATAAATAAATATTACCTACAGGTAAAAATACCAAACATACCTCAGCTTGATTTTTTTAAAAACTGCAGATGTTCTGAGCTTTCCAATTAAAATCCTCGACTTATATCACTTAGTGACCATTTGAGGTTACGATGAAACACCCCCCCCCTCCCAAATGACTTGGGCCTGATTTTGAAGGTATGATGGATTAACCACCTCCCTTTCATTTTGGGCACCTGGCAATTGACACACCTTTGTGGCTGTTTGCAATGTCCCATAGTTATGTAACAATTTTTCTACGTTCTTTTGCAAGTTTCTGGCAATTAATTTCAGTTTCTGGTCAGAAAATGCCAATTGGGTAAAATGGCTCTGCTCAACAACTGCCGTGTTTGCTTAATAACCACATTTTGTTAAAAATAACAAAAAATCTGGTCCAGCCCTCGACTTGCAATGCCTTGTAGCTGTAATTTTGGGCTCAGTTACAGTCGTAAGTTAAGAACCATGTCAATGCCCTGAGTGTAGCAGATCGCACCGATACTAAGCCACATTTTCAAAGAAATGATGAACGATTGCAAACAGTGGGTAGAATTGTTAGTGATTTTCATCATATTCTTTTTCTATAACAAAATTTAAATAACAAAATATTATTCTGGCAGTCAAATTGTGCGTTGCTCAACTAAGAAAGAACAACTTACAATAAAGGCAATAGCAGAAGTGTAGACAGAAAACCAGTCAGATAAGGCAGAAAGATTCTTCACAAAATTTGTGACGGGTTTGGCACCTCTCTCTAGGCGGAACAAAAAAATACAGATACAACTTTTAACTACTTACAGGTACAATGGAAAATGGCACAAGAAAAACACAGAAAGACTGAAAGTAGAGACAGTTAAGTTTTTAAAATCAAATCAATGTCATTCAGAATATTCTTCCAGATAATTGTAGCCATTCATTTATATGATCTTTGTATCCAAAAACTCATCTTACTTCATATTTAAAGCTCTCTATGAGTTTTGGAAAGTCCAGATGCTAGAAACTGAATAATTGACTGATTTACAACACTTGATTTACTAAACTACAAACTACTGAAGTACAAAACAGCTTCCAATGAAACAGAGAAAGGATAAAAGGGCTTTGCTCATTACAATCCACTTAATCCATAAAAATTGCTTCTTGGAGTTCATAACAATGAGCATGTTCATCTGAACCAGAGGTGGGATTAATTTACCTTCTCTACCAGTTCGTAAATGTGAGCGCGCGCCACGTCTGTTCATGCACAGTGCTCGTACATTACGTTGGGGTGGGTGGGCGGGACCTCCCGCAGCTGCCACTACTGGTTTGAATACCACCTCTGGTCTAAACCTATCCCCAAATCATTCTCATATTGGAAGCATCCTGAAACAAATTTAGGAGCTTCATCACTGGAAGCTTTCAAGAAGAGAATGTCAGAAATGGTGTATGGTCTGCTTGGGTGGGGTTTTCAACTAGATGACCTCTACGGTCCCTTCCAACTTTGTTAATCTGTATCTAATTTGTTTGCTTGTTCTGTGACATACATATCATATTTTTCGGAGTATAAGACGCACCAGAGTATAAGACGCACCAACGTTTTGAAGAGGCAATTTTTTTAAAAGGTTTTTGCACTCTGCAAACCTCCCAAAAACGGCCCATTTTTTGCGAAACGGGCCTGGTTTTTGTCAAAAAAAATTCCATGCATAGCCTTTAGGAGGCTTATAGAATACTCCCAGGGGCTGTGGGGAGGGCAAAACTGAGCAAAAAACGGCCCATTTTTCACTCATGTCTGCCTTTCCCAGCCCCCAGGAGCTCTCTGAAAGCTTTCTACAGGTTCTACACAGCTATTTTGGTGAAGGGAGCAGGGCTTCAGGAGGCAAACAATGCTGTATTCAGTGTATAAGATGCACCCAGATTTTCAGCCTTTTTTGAGGGAAAGAGGTGCATCTTATACTCCGAAAAACATGGTAGCTCTCCTTATTTTCCCCCTGTAAAACTCTATCAGGTAACCTTATTTAGAGACAGAATACTAGCCCAAAGTCTAAAACGTGGTAGCCTAAAACCTGGCTTTCCCTGCTAGTAATCCTTAACCACCATACTACACTGCTTCTCTTAGTAATAGGGACAGCAACAGAATGTACAAAATCCATCATTTGCTTGCAGTGCATATTCTAGATCTAGCCAATCTCCATTCTCACACTCAGAATGAACAAAATCTACTGAAATGTCACTCATCTGCATTTGGTATGTCAGCCTTTTACAAATATATATAAACAATATAAGCATGGTTAAATACTTACTTAATCTTCTCATATTTTCTGTTAGCCTGAAAGTAAAGAATAAACATTTATAGAAGCCCCTTTGAAAATTAGTGCATTTCTGTTTGCATCTAACTCAGATTTGATTCTATGCATGTCTTTAAAGAGTCAGATTAAAAGTATGGAACAGTAATACACACTGTTGCTGATCACAGAAACACAAAGATTCACTCTTGTACACACCAGGGGTGGGTTTCAACCGGTTTGCGGCGGTCCCTGCGAACCGGTTGGTCGCCGAACCTGGAAGTAAGTAACTTCCGGGAACGGCGAAGGCCCCCCCCCCCGTGCCCGTGCACCAGCTCCTTACCCGGTTTTGACGAATTCTGCGCTTCCACGCATGCGCAGGACGCATACAGCGCCTGTGCGATCCTCCAGGAGCAGCTGGAGCATCGCACAGACGCTAGTACACACGTGTGTGCCGCGCAGACGCCGCACGCCTGCGCGAGGACACCGCCGGCCTCATTCCAACCAAACCGGTTGGAACGGGGCGAGAAACCCACCCCTGGTACACACACACAGACACACACAAACACACACACACACACAAACAAATAAGAAACAAAGAGAAATGCATTTTGACAAAACTTAGTAGTTTTAAAATTCCATTTTAGTATAAATCAAATATAAAAGTAATATTTAAGAATTATAAGACATAAAATATAGAATATAAGCCAATACCAAATTATGATAGAATTAAGAAACCTTTAATTGGTGCTACACTGTTTGTTACTTATGTACATTGATCCAAGAGACTTTTACACTTATTGATTTTACATAAGAAAATAGCTTTCCAACATAATTTACCGTCTAGCACTGAGCGGCTCTTCGGTTTCTACTGTGTTTTCTTCTGGCTGAAATCTAAAGTCTTCAATATATTCTCCAAACTTATCATAAATCCATTTCTGAACTCTTGAACACACCATGTGGCTGCGTTTATCTAATGATAAAACCACATCACATATTTAAGTGACTTCCAAAACAATCATTTCAAAACTATTTACAGAATTATTCTGAAGCCCAACCAGAAATCCTTAAGATGGCAGGATAATTAATATTAATAAATTCTATTGCTCTATAGCTCGCAATGGCGAACCTATGGCACATGTGCCAGAGATGGCACGCAGCAACCTCTCTGTGGGCATGCATGCTGTAGCCCCAGTTCAGCTCTGCCACGCATGCACACGCCTCCCACCTGGTCTTCAGCTCTCTTCTGTGCATGTGCAGCAGTGGTGGGTTTCAAAAATTGTTGGAACCTACTCTGTGGGTGTGGCCTCCTTTGTGGGAGTGGCTTGCCGCCCATGTGACTGGATATGAAATTATGAATTAGTACTTAGGTTGGTCCAAGTAGCTATTCAGAAACTCTGGCATTGAAGCATGCAAGTCTTAAAGCTGTCAAGTTACAAGATCCTTGCCAGTGGTGGGTTTCAAAAATTTTTGGAACCTCTTCTGTCGGTGTGGCCTGCTTTCCGGGTCCATTGGTGGAACCTCTTCTAACCGGTTCGGTAGATTTGATGAACCGGTTCTACCAAATAGGTGCAAACTGGTAGGAACCCACCTCTGATGTGCAGGGTATGGAGCGTGTGGGGGAGTGCACATATGAGTGGGGTGCATGTGGGGGCGCATCCCATGGGTGTGTGCAGGGGATGTGCATATACATGGGGTAGAGCATATGGAGGGAGGCACACGTGTGGGCTGATGCATGGGGCGGGCGTATGCACAGGGGGCAAATGCGCAGGGCAACACATGCATTGCATTTTGGGGGTTTGGGCACATGCATTTGTGCATGCACGCACGCTTTGGGCCCTTGATCTGGAAAAAGGTTAGCCATCACTGCTCTATAACATTCAGGAAACTAAATGTGTTCATTGACAAAACGGCTCGCCAGAAATTCTCATATTGGAATCATGTTCCATCCATGTCTGAATGCACTGAATCCCCGGTACCCAAAAAGTTGTGGGCTGATGCTCTAAAGATAGAGAATTTTACATAAAAGGTCATAGAAACAAGAATTTCAGTTGTGGCTCATTTAAGTAACTAGGTGTTACAAGTGAGAATTTAATAAAATACTAAATAAAACAGAAGAGCTCATATGGATGAATGAGAACTTCCATAAATATTATTATTTCAAGTTCTCTGTTTCAAGAAACACTACATGCATTCATCCTCAAAGCAACCAATTATGAATTTAACTGCTTCTGAAAATTTATATTTATTCATGTGTTTTACAAAAAGAACTTGTTAGGTTAAATGTAAACTGTTTATTTTGGTTTTATTTTGTAATATATTTATTTTGAGGCAACAAAGGACCCCCATGATGCAATCCCCATTTTCCGATAAGGTAACAGCCCTTCCCATGACAGACAAGATCAATTTCAGCAAAGAAAGTTCTGCCTTATTTGTAGGATTCTTGGAGAACAGGCCCTATCCACAAGGTAGATTTTGGTAAAGCTCAATTGACATAAATCAGTGTACCCATTTTCTCTGCTTTCCTTTTGCAGAGGGAAGGCCTTTACAATTGCCAATCTGATAATTTCCAGATGTGACAGAACTTACATTCCACTATCCTCAAACATGTTGATAGTTGTGAGTCCATAATTTTTGGTAGTATATTTTTAATATACTCTCATGTGTCCTGAACATATATTGTTTCCACTTCTACCCTCAAAACGACGCTGTAGGGCACTTCACATCAGAACAACCAGACACTAAGGACAGTTTTTTCCCGGACGCCATCACGCTGCTTAACAACCACCGTATTTTTCGGAGTATAAGACACACCTTTTTCCTCAAAAAAGAAGCTGAAAATCTGGGTGCATCTTATACATCGAATACAGCATTTTTTGCCTCCCGAAGTCCCGCCCCTTCACCAAAATGGCCGTGCATACCCTTATGGAGCCTTTCAGAGAGCTCCTGGGGGCTGGGGAGGGCAGAAATTAGCAAAAAATGGACCATTTTTGCCCCCCCCCAGCCCCCAGCAGCACTCTATAAGCCTCCATAAGGCTATGCATGCAATTTTTTGACAAAACAGGGCCCGTTTTCACAAAAAACGGGTCATTTTTTGCTCGTTTTTGGCCCCTCACCCCCCCAGGAGCACTCTGCAACCCCCTCCAAGGCTATTCATGCCTTTTCTTTATAAAAAAATGGGCCTGTTTTTGCAAAAAACGGGCTGTTTTGGGGAGGTTTGCAGAGTGCAAAAACTTTTTTTTTCCTTTCGGAAAGCTCTTTAGTTAGGGTGATTGATGAGAATTACATTGATCAAGTGCTGTGCCAGCAGAAACCAATTCCCACAACACTATTCTAATTTACTAAGAATGTATTACTATTCTTCTTCTCTTCCTTCCTAATATCTATCTCTTCCCACTTATAACTATAACCATGTTGCTTGTATCTTTCAATTTATATTGCTTTAATTTGTTTCCTAGTATGATTTGGTAGCTTGTTAGTAACTTTGACTATCACTAAGTGTTGTATCTTATGATTCTTGATGAATGTATTTTATTCCCCTTATGTACACTGGAAGCATATGCATCAAAGACAAAATTCCTTGTGTGTCCAATCACACTTGGCCAATAAAGAATTCTATTCTATTATTCTATTTAATGAGTATCGGCAAGGAGAATATGTTATACATGGGAAGACATAGACTTTTATACTAGAAAAAAAATTGTTTCTCTCTTTCCCATGTTCTGCTGGGAATAATTATTTCTTACTCCAACGAAGAGTACCCTTTCAGCCCGTCCCAAATGCTCATGATGGAAGGATAGACTTAAACTGGACAATTACTCAGTTGTCCATGGGACAGAAGACACAATGGCTGATTTAACTAGCTCTCAGCCTCCTTATTTTTTTTCTATGCTGAGCTAAGAATATGGATTAGTTGAGTTCCTCTTTATTCTTTTCAAAAAAATAAATAAATAATATATCAAATTTAAATGTAACTGATCCAGTTCAGACTTTTATAAAAGCCAGCTTTTATTTTTATTCACTTTCAGTGTAGAAAAGGACTGCAATTTCCACATAACAGAATGTGTTAAGGCAGAGAGATGCACATTCTGCTAGATATTTCATTTATAAAACTCTACTACCCTGTTTCCCTGAAAATAAGCCCTCCCTGGATAAGCCCAATTAGGCTTTTGAGCGCATGCGCTAAAAATAAGCCCTCCCCCAAATGCATGCACTAAAATAAGCCCTCTCCCGAAAATAAGCCCTCCCTGAAAATATTGCAGCACAGCAGCAGCCATGAGGTGACCAGTTCCTCCCAAAAATAAGGCCAAGCACTTATTTCGGGGGTCAAAAGAAAATAAGAACCTGTCTTATTTTCAGGGAAACACAGTATTACTGTAAGCAGGGGCATTCTGACCTGGGTACTTGAGAGACCGCCTGCTGCCAATTACCTCCCAAAGACCCGTTAGATCACACAGGGTCGGCCTCCTCCGGGTTCCGTCCACCAGCCAATGCCATCTGGCTACCACCCAGGGGAGGGCCTTCTCTGTGGCAGCTCCGGCCCTTTGGAATGAACTCCCTGCAGAGATTCGGACCCTCACCTCTCTCCAGGCCTTCCGGAAAGCCGTTAAAACCTGGCTGTGCCGGCAGGCCTGGGGTTGATGAGTTCCCCTCCCCTCTCGACCTGTGTGGCTGTGTGATTCTTGCTTATTTTAATCACTTGTATTGTGTTCTATGTTCCCTTTCCCCTTTTGAGTTGTTCGCCGCCCTGAGTCCCTCCCGGAAAAGGGCGGCATACAAATAAAATAAATCTAAATCTAAATCTTCTTGAACTTGTTGCTCTTCCACACTCCTATAATTAAAGCCCGCCTGTAATCATTAACAGTTTTGGTAAGGAGCCAGACATACCTGTTCCATTCTGTGCTTTGGGAGGCTGCTGAGTAGACGGAGGTGATTCGTCTGCTCTAAATCAAATTAAGAAAACAAGTGCAATTTAGAATACATTCATTGAACAAAACCAAAGAAAACAAAATGTCAATATTTCAAAGGAAGAGAGAGAAGATTCTTAGAATTTCCACAACAAAGATGAATGAAAGCAGCTGCGTTGAACAGCCAAGCTGGGACAACCTGTAAGACTTTTAAGCCAATGGCTGCTTTCCAATTTGAGAGATCTGCTTCATTTATGCCAACATGCTCTGTTGCGAATGCCTCTTTTCAACAATTTCTACATTTACCACCTATCAAAAGCACTAGTTTTTAAAATGTATTTATATATCTAATTTGTGTACCCTACCCATGTCACAACCAAACGACTCTGGGCAGTATACAAATTAAAACAATAACCATCTAAAACCATTGTCTTTAATAATTTTTTTAAAAAATGTAAAAACTATAAAAACAGAATTAAAACGAAGAATAATAGGTGAAAGGACGTCAATAATAATGGTGTTCTGACCAAGGCTTCCTGACATAGTAAAAAGCAAACGCTTAGTCCCCAAAACCCTATTTTTATTTCAAAGGCTGTAAATTATGTTCATTCACAGCCCGTATTGAGTCACAAATAGTTTGTAAAAAGTCCGACAGAAGTCTGCCAGTCCTTCCAGATAAGGCTGATAAGCACCCACCTTTATCTCCTTGAAACGCTGCGAAAGATCTAACTGGGAATTAGCTTTGCAAGACCACACAGAGCACAGAGTCAAAACGGAGCTTCAGAATATAAACCGACCAGAACGAACAAAGTAGCTTCCTGCAAAGGCCCACGTGCCTTTGCTCCTCCTTTACGTCTTATAGGAGGGGCCACTCCTCCAAGCCTTACTTCCAAGTAACAGTCTTAACTGTTTTTGCCTTCTGGCAGCTCTGCACATGCGCACACTGGGAACAGGGTCCCTTTTCCTCTGCCTTGCTGATGTCCAACTCTGGAGGATCTGGAGGCAACACATAACTCCCAGATGGCCCTGGCTTCCTCTCTGCCTCCGATGCAGAGCCCTTGTCCAAACTCCAGGACTGGCCCATGTTCCTCCCCAACCTCCTCACTGTCCTCCTCTGCTGCCAGCTCTGCAGGCTGACGGCAGACCACAACAAATGGAGTCACCTCATTAGTGTGGCTGTCTGAATTTAATTCTGCATTCTGAAAGAGGGAAAGACTAAAATGCTCAGGTGCATCTAAGGCACAAGGCTCATGATCATGCATGCCTTGTTCATCTTCTGAATGAATTATTGCAATGTGTTCTATATGGAGGTGCCCTTGAAGAACACCTGGAAGCTCCAACTGATCCAGAATACAACACTGCATGCAGGGAGTTAGGCAGCACATCGCAACATACTTGTGTTATATTATTGCTCTGTGAGCTGTGGCATCTCCTAATATACTTCTGGGTGCAACTGAAACCACTGGTTGTCACAGATATAACCCTTCTTAGCATGGTGCTGCCATATCTGCCCAGCTGATTCCACCCATCCCATTAGGTCTGGCAATGAGATGCATGCTGCAGGTCCCATTAATTAAAGCAGGGGTGTCAAACTCAAGGCCCGGGAGCCAGACTTGGCCCTCGGGGTGCTTAGATCTGGCCCACAGGGCTGACCTGGGAACAGCGGACCAGCCCGTGGTGCCTCAGCCAGCAAAAATGGAGCATGTGGCCCTCCCAAGCTCCGTTTTTACTGGCAAAGGGTTGTAGGAAGCTGGCGCAGTCCAAAATGGAGCTCGGGAGCCCATTTTTGCTGGCAGAATGCTCATGCCACCACAGGTGCCTCCAACACAAGTGACGTCGAGCTGGCCATGCCCATCCTGGCCAAACACAACCTTGATGTGGCCCACAATGAAATCAAGTTTGACATCCCTGAATTAAAGGATGTCATCTTACTAAACCCCCAAAAGTGGGGCTAGCATCTGTTCTTTGGAGCTCCACATCCCCTGAGATTAGATTGGCCCTGAACAAGCTGGGTTTACAAAGTCAACCCCAACTCTTTAAAGACTCAGGCAGGTGGGTAAGGAGGAGTTAGAGCCTGTTTTCGGGATTGGGTTTTAATTTTTGTGGTCGGTATAAATTTTGTACATTGGGTGGTTTTGTTACTACTTTGTATGTATCTTTTTGTCACCCACAGTCATTATATCAAGATGGGCGTTTTTAGACCAAAAATAAATGAACCTTCACTGTTTTACTCTTCTAGGTTTATGATACAATTGTGTACTAGTCCTTGCAGGTTTGTCCTGGAAAGATGCAATGCGGAAAATGTAATTATCCTATCCTCTTCAAATAAACATTTGAGTGAATGCAATATGCCTGTAATGAGATACCATCTTCTTTGAAATCATGCATATAAGTGAATGTTTTAATCAGGGAGGCACTCGAGAAAGACACTTGATTGCATTAGTGATTAATGATATTAAAATATATGAGCTGAAATACCTTAGGAGCAATGCCAATGAAGGAGAGTATTTGTAGCTGAGGGTTGAAATGAGAGGTACTTGGTACTGTGAGCTTGCTTGTCTTTTTTGTTTTTCTTTTTGGCAGACGTTTCATTACCCAAACTAGGTAACATCATCAGTGCTAGTCACTGTCACTATCTTCTAAAGGGTTGGCAATTCCCCCCAGCTTGGTGCAGTCTGCAAATTTCATGACTTCCCCCTCTACCCTCTCATCCAAATCATTTATGAAGATGTTGAAGAGCACTGGGCCCAAGAAAGAACCTTCAGATACCCTCCCCCCCAATGTTGATTTAGTTCCATTGTGGACTACATACCATATTTTTCGGAGTAAAAGATGCACTGGAGTATAAGACGCACCAAGATTTTGAAGAGGCAAATTTTTAAAAAAAGTTTTTGCACTCTGCAGACCTTCCAAAATGCCCCGTTTTTCAGGAAAATGGGCCCTTTTTTGTCAAAAAAAAGGGTGGGCATGCATAGCCTTTAGGAGACTTCCAGAGTGCTCCTGGGGGTGGGGGGGCAAAAACAAGCAAAAAAACAGCGTGATTTTTGCTCATTTGTGCCCTCCCCAGCCACCAGGGGCATTTTGGAAGTCTCCTAAAGGCTATGCACGTCCATTTTTGCAAAGTGGGCTGGATTTCAGGATGCCAAAAATGCTGTATTCAGTGTATAAGACGCACCCAGATTTTCACCCTCTTTTTTGAGGGAAAAGGGTGCATCTTTTACTCCGAAAAATACGGTAATAAGTGTGGCCACATAGGAAATAACAAACACACAATTATAGACCCCAATTTGCCAGCGAGGCACCGCTAGCATTAATTATGCTTCTGTTGTGTGATAAAACGTGCTTGCAGCTTGTAAACTACAAAAAGTGACAGAATGTAATTTATACCAGACAAATGGATGATCAGACCATTTCAAATCATTTAGACACTTGTTCCCTTGGCAAAATGATTCCCAGAGGCAGATGCTATTTTATTGCAATCCTTATGCATGCTTATAGAAAAGCCGCTAAAATGCATGCTATTGTATTATTTAGTATTTCTTTTCTATATTTCCATGCTAGAAAAAAGATAGAGTGGGAAGGGGGGAAGGGATTAGAGAAGACAAATTTCTTGCATTCATATCCCACTTTTTGAAATAAAATATCTTACAATGCAACATACAAAAATAAGAGGGTAGATACAAACAGGTATTGTCTTCAGGAATAGACTTTTCTCTTTTAAAACTCAAAATAAAGTCTACCTTGCAGACATATTCTTCCTTACCTTGCTTTTAGAATTTCGCTGACTTTTTGTTCCAGTTCTATCCTTCTCAAGCGTTCTTTTTCTAACTCTTGCTTAAGCGTTTCAGCATTGGTTTCTTCTCTCAGCTTTCTTAGCTCCTCCTCTGTTAAAAAGAGGAGAAAAATAATGCAGGTATGATGTTTTCTCATTATAGGCTTACCTGTGAAGGTTTTGTGCCACTCTAAACAATCAAAACACCAGGCAGCTCCCGATTCCCCCATAGAATACCGTATTTTTCAGAATATAAGATGCACCGGAGTATAAGACATACCAAGGTTTTGAAGAGGCAAATTTAAAAAAAAAAATTTTTTTTTGCACTCTGCAGACCGCCTGAAAACGGGCCCTTTTTTTTTAAGCGCATGGATAGCCTTTAAGAGGCTTGTAAAGTGCTCCTGCAGGGTGGGGTAGGGGGCAAAAATGAGCAAAAAATGGCATTTTTTTTGCAAAAACAGGCCCAAAAACGGGCTCATTTTTTGCTCATTTCTGCCCTCCCCAGCCCCCAGGAGCTCTCTGAAAGCCTCCATAAGGCTATGCACGGCCACTTTGGTAAAGGAGGCGGGGTTTTGGGAGGCAAAAAATGCTGTATTCAGTGTATAAGACGCACCCAGATTTTCAGCCTCTTTTTTGAGGGAAAAGGTGTGTTTTATACGGTAGTTAAAATCTTTTCCTTTTAAAAATCACAATATATCTTAACAAAATAAATCACACAGCAGGAATCCTCACCCACTACACCTGTGGATCTACAACATTCTGAAATTATTGTTTAATCACACAGACAATATTGCTTTACATGCATTGCTGCATAATCCAGATCACCTACCCATGTTTTTCATCAATTCCAGTACACCAGGCTGCCTCCTTGGATTACAACATGAGTAAAAGTACACCTAGGTTGTCATTTTAACAACCTACCCAACTCTTGGGTGATTGTCTTCTTAACGAAACCCACAATTCAGGGTTAAATTATTTGCTTTGCTTCCAGAAGGATTAGTCTCTGCCCTCTTCAGGAAATGAATGAATCAATAAAGGCATAACAGGAAGTGAAAGGAGATCTATGTAATATTCTGGATTATTGTTGTCAATCAACACAAGTCAATATGGGGTGAGAGGTATTAACAATGTGTCATTCATATGGAGAGTAAAGTAACTGCTGAAGCTATGCATCAGGTCACTAGTACTGTTGAATTATTAATGGCGGTACTCTATTTTATAACAGAAGGTGAAAGTACTGGGATCTGAATGAAACAGGTAACTTGGAGTTCCATGAACAGAAAGATAGCTCATACACTCCTAAAGCTTAGTTTACACTGAAGACACTACACATAACGTCAATAAGCTGATCCACTGTATTCAGAATTTAAAGGCTGGCTGGCTGGATTACAGTTACCTACTGCAGAGTAGCCATTGTTTTTGTGCCAAAAGGCATCATCTTTAGTTTTTTGTAACCTGGGCTGCCAACCTTAAAGCCTGGGGAAATGTCATGTAACTATCATGTAAATATTTAGGCATTAAACAAATTTGTAAGGCCACCATTTCTAAAGCCTTGTTGTTTTAGTTGCAAAGTTGTGTCTGACCCATTGAGACACCATAGGCAACGTCCTTCCAGGACTTCCTGTCCTCTACCATCCTCTGGAGTCTATTCAAGCTCACGCCTACTGCTTCAGTGACTCCATCCAGCCACCTCATTCTCTGTCGTCCCATTCTTCTTTTGTCCTCAATCTTTCCCAGCATGAGGCTCTTCTCCAGGGAGTCCTTCCTTCTCAGTAGGTGGCCAAAGTATTTGATTTTCATCTTCAGGATCTGGCCTTCTAAAGAGCAGTCAGGGTTGATCTCCCCTAGGACTGACCGGTTTGATCGCCTTACAGTCCAAGGGACTCGCAGGAGTCTTCTCCAGCATCGTAGTTCAAAGGCCTCAATTCTTTGTCGCTCAGCCTTTCTCGTGGTCCAACTTTCACATCCATACATTGCAACTGGGAAAACCATAGCCTTGGCAATATGCACTTTTGTTGGCAGGGTGATGTCTCTGCTTTTTAGTATGCTGTCTAGATTTGCCATTGAAAGGCCTACCACAATATTGTTCCCCAGGATTGGTGCCAAAACATAGAAGTCTCCCTTCATCAAATAAAAATTGTTTTAAGGAATGGGATTCGGGGTGTGCCAATTCTGTTGGATCATACTGTTGGATGGGTGGGTACTATGAGAGACAGACAGTCATTTCCCCGATACAGGTAGTCCTCGATTTACAACCACAATTGAGCCCACAATTTATGTTGCTAAGTGAGAAATTTGTTAAGTGAGTTTTGCCACATTTTACAACTTTTCTTGCCACATTTGTTAAGTCAATCACTGCAGTGGTTAAATTAGTAACACCGTTGTTAAGTGAATCTGCCTTCCCCATTGACTTTGCTTGTTAGAAGGTCGCAAAAGAGGATCCCGTGATCCTGGGACACTGCAACCATCATAAATATGAACCAGGTATAAGTGTGAAAAAGGGTCATACGTCACTTTTTTCAGTGCCGTTGTAACTTCGAAGGGTCGCTAAGTGAACTGTGGTAAGTTGAGGACTACCTGCAGTCAGGCCCTTGTAATATTAGCATTACAAGAAAAGCCTCCAGGCAGAATTGTTTTATCTCAGTGTGATAGATTAGGAATATGATACTTTCCATGTGCAATCGGTATCTTCTGGTTTCATAAGAAAGGTTGAACATGTTTTAATCAATAGCTGATATTAGATCAAGAAAACCTGATAGGCTAACTATAAAGAAGACATCAATAGTAGGGGTGTCGAACTTCATTTCACTGAGGGCCACATCAGGGTTGTGTTTGACCTCGGAGTGGGGGATGGGCATGGCCAAGATGGGCATGGTCAACTCAACATCACTCATGTCGGAGATGCCTGTGGAGCCCTGAGCGCTATGCCTGTGAAAACGGGCTTCAGAGCTCCGTTTTAGGCTGTAATGGCCTCCTGCAATCCTCTGCCAACGAAAATGGAGCTCGGGGGTGGGGTGGGGTGCTCCTGAGCTCCATTTTCACTGGCAGGGGCACCATAGGCCAGTTCCTTGGCTATTTCCAGGCTCTGTGTGCCTTGAGTGTGACACCCCTAATCTATAGGATGTATTCCAGAATTATTGGGTGTAGTCTAAGAAGTGGAACATATAAATAAAATCTATTTAAAAAGCACAATTGCAGTACATAAGCAGTTTCGACATCATTTACTCCCTTCTGTGTTAAAAAAAAAAAAGTAACTCGCCCTGAGTTTCAAATGACAGTGTGGCATCAGAATGAAGATCTTAGAACTAATATATGCCTGGGATGATTCAGAAATAGCTTGAACTAGTTTCTGCCATTAACCACCTGCGTTTTATAAGCTTAGTAGCTGAGCAAACAATTCTTAAAAGGTCATTAAAATAACACGAAGGCAAAGGGACAAAGATACTTTTCATTAAGCACAGCTTGTGCAATCCACTGACCTGTGATTTTCTACATCTCCGACGTAGTAAAAGCACAATTTGTAAACAGGTCGGCAGTCTAAGATAATTTAGAAACGTACTATGGAGCCCAGAGGGATCCTCTCTAAAGCTTCAGTAAAAGCAGTTCATTATTGAGGCGTGAATTGTCCTTTTAGCAAGAAGTCTTAATCAGATGCTACTCAGATATTCATTTGTTCTGCAGGAAAACCGGGGGAAAGACATTTGGCAACAAAAAAGTACTGGCTTGCAATGGATTTCAGATTGCGGATATCATCAAGGATGAGTACTCTGGTGCAGTTTTATTCTTTCCATAGATGAGGATGGAATCGGGACGTACAGAGGCCAAAAACGGGCATGTGGAGGCCAAAAACTGGGTGCGTGGAAGCACAAAATGGGGTGCACAGAGGCTGAAAATGGGGCACACAGAGACTAAAAACAGCCGAAGGGTGTTGGCAGGTGGATGGATGGGTCTTTGGCAATAAGACGCATAGACGTTTCCACCCACTTTTGGGAGACAAAAAAAAGTGTGTCTTATGGAGCGAAAAATACGATAAGTAAACAGCCTCAGGCCTCTGTCCATCCATCATCCAGCAGAATGACTGTCTGAAGTCACAATGGAACCAAATGTCATGCAGAAAGAAAAACCAACACAAGGAAATATAAGTTTCAAAATAGGTTGGCTGGGGATTGTAAAGAAAAAAAGAAATTCTTGGGGAAAAAATCCTCATTGCAGATAGAAAGCAGCTCAAAATAAGGCTGACCTGTCCATCTAAGCTACCTCCCACTTTCTTCTTCGTCACAGGATGCAGAGAGAAGCAAATGCAGGATTCCCTGGGCTTCCCACAGAATGTCTTTCTTTCTTTCTTTCTTTCTTTCTTTCTTTCTTTCTTTCTTTCTTTCTTTCTTTCTTTCTTTCTTTCTTTCTTTCTTTCTTTCTTTCTTTCTTTCTTCCTTCCTTCCTTCCTTCCTTCCTTTCCTTTCCTTTCCTTTCCTTCCTTTTCTCCTTTTCTTTTCCTTCCTTTTACATAACACATCCACCCACTCTACCTAGACCCTGACTGATACACACCTACACAGAGGCAATACTTAGTAGACACACCAGTCCTTGAGGAAAAAATGTGCACACACCAGTGGTGGGTTGCAGGTGGTATGTCCTGGTATAGGCATATTGGTGCCTGACGGGAGCACTGGGTACCATTCCGGTATGGTGCTCCAGAGGGCCCACCCTCCTGCCTGTATCTGAGCTCTTTGGCGCTTCCGCAAATGCTCACGGAATATACGGAGCCTGCACGATGCTCCACCAAGCAGCTGGAGCATCACGGAGCTGTCGCGGAACATCACAGAAGGTAAGGGCGCATGTGTGCATGCTGCACGCGTTCGTGTGGTGGACGCCGTACACCGTTGCACCATACCGGTTGCACCGGGATCCAGAATCCACCACTGGCACACACTATGTATTGCTTTACTGCACAACAAATGCATCTATGGTGGTGGCTGACAAACAGGTTAGAAATAATTCCAGAAGCCATGCTTTCCCTGCCTTGTTATTCTTTCCAACCCAATGGAATTTTGCAAAGAAATTATGTAAGGGAGGCCAGGACTCTGTCAGCAAATAACTCTTTGAATTCTAACACAGCAGGACTAGAAATATGCCAGATTTGATTAGGAGCTATAGAGAAAAAATCTCCCCAATGTATCTCTGTGAATTCCACACATCATGTGGTGCACATTTTTCCAATCTCATTTACCAGCTACATCTATATAAAACTAGGTTCTGTGAAATTGCATTATTTGATGCATGGATCAATACTAAGTTGCAACCTAGAATAAATTTCCAAAGCTAGACCTCAAAATTCCCAGTTCAGGATACAGAAAGACAAAATTGGGTACAAATAGCCCTCAGCCACAATTCAAACCAGAATCTCAGTTGCTGAGTGAAGCAGCAGTTAGCCAAGATGTCATGTGACTGTCCACGGGACCGCTTCGCTCAACAACCACAATCCCAGCACTTCGGTTGCAGTCATTAAGCAAACGTGTGGATTGTTAAGCAGGAAATCTTGGGTAAGGAGTGTGGGGTGTCGGGAGAGGTGGGGAATCTGGCGAGATGCTGGTCAGGAGCTGAAAATACTTCTTGACAAAATCCAAGCAGGATTTTCAGCTTGGCCTCCCACCTGCCTGAGGCATCCCATGCTCCTTACTTTATTGTGCTGCCTCTCTGCATGGATTTTGGCTTCCTCTCAACTCGGGGGGCTGGATGAAAGTGCTGCCTGCCAAATGATTTCTGCTCCCTTCTATGCACTAAAGCAGCGGTCACCGACTGGTGGTCCACGAGAAAATTTTGGTGGTCCGCAGAAAATTATTTGCATTTTTTATATTGCACTAAATCAGGGATCCTCAAACTATGGCCCTTGGGCCGGATAGATGCAATAAACGTATTGTGTTGCTGCAGAGTCTCCCTTTTTGGGGTCTTTTTGTGTGGGTCGGAGAGGGGCAGAAATTCCGACTTGGGATCCGCTTCAGCCTCCTGGTTCGGGACTTTGGATGAAGGCTGGAGGGAAGTGCCGCTGGTGACAAAGAGCCAGAGGGCCTTGTTCCAGGGGGGATTGCATCATGGCCTGGAACTGGCTGACCATCTCAGTCCGCTGAGCCTCCAGATGCCAGTTCTTAGCCTTGCACTCCCACAGGACTTCCCTCTGTTTGGAAAGCCTACGCTCATAGTATTCAGCGAGGTATTCCTGCTGACTCTCCTCATCAGATCCAAGGTGAACTGAGCCAGCTGTTTTGCCAACTCTTTCTCGTGGTGGCTGCTTAGCTCCAACAACTGCTTCCTGTTGGGGCCCTAAGGAGCCCGAGCGGGCAGGCAACGAGTGGCTGGGAGGGGAGGGGTGAGCAGAGGTTAACAAGGCACTCCTTGACATGAGTGACATTGAGTTGGCCATGCCTACCCATCACATGACCATCTAGCCACGCCTACCCAGTCAGTCATTAGGCAGATCATATTAGTGGTCCGCGGGATTTAAAATTATGAATTTAGTGGTCCCTGGTGTCTGAAAGTTTGGTGACCCCTGCACTAAAGGAAATTCCTTCACAGGATACAAAAACAAAGCTAAAATCCCCTGCTCCATTTTTGCACCCTACCAAAGGATTTCAGCAGCCCTCAGTAAGCAGCTCTTTCCGCTAGCCACAAAGATGAGAGGGAGCCACTCTAGCAGGCAGCAGTAGCTTGCAACCTTCCCTCCTGGCTTCCCCATTGACTTTCTGGGGAAGCCAGCAGAGAAAATTGCAAATGGTGGTGACATAGGCATGAGACACTTAAGCAATGGGTCATAAGTCCAAACAAATTGCCAAGCACCCAGATCAGGATCGTATCCATGAGGTGGTTTCTGTGGCTGTCTTACTTCTGGACCGCTGTTAAATGAGCAGTCATAAATTGAAGACTACCTGGAGAAAGGGTTTCGAAGAAAATAATTGTTTAATGTTTGAAACTAGTATGAGCAAGATCCTTGAGCATCAATAGTAAAACCTAGACCTAGATCTGAATGTTAATCTTTTGTGAATTGCAATCTGAAACAATCCATACAAATCCATACAATCCATATACAAATTCGATACATACACAACTTATGTACTTGTCTAAACCGTAATATTCAGTTTTGGTTCAAAACGTATTTGAAAGGTACGCTCTATTTTTTTTTTTAAAAAAAAACAATTTAAAACATGAGTTCCATAAAAATTATATTGTTCTGAATTTTTTTAAAAAATAAGATTTTAAAATTGAACACTAGAGGGAACTGAAGATTATAATTAAAGGAAGAGAGCATATAAACTTAACTTACAAGTCTAGAATTGGAGCAAAATATTCTAACATTGGGCATAGTAAAGCATATTTTTTGAAAAATTGACTCAGAAATTAACAGTGTCAATAGAAACATCTGTCTCTATGGAGAAATTGGGTCTAAAAGATGTTATGGAAGGGGAAGAAAAAGATGTTACGCTGAACATACAAAAGAAACTGACTGAAACTTACAATAATAATTAAATGAGCTATCAAAAACATAAACTAAGTTTCCAAGTTTCCAAGTTTAATAAAATTTGTATGCCGCCCACTCCCATTGGGACTCTGGGTGGCTCACAACAAGACAAAAAACATTTAAAATTTAAAAATAGAAAATACAATGTTAAAATTCCACATCATCCACTCCATCTAAGCGGGGCTGGATATCAATCAACAGCCCCAGGCCTGCCAGAACAGCCAGGTCATGACGGCTTTACAGAAGGCCGGGAGAGTGGTAAGGGTCCAGATCTCTGCGGGTAGATCGTTCCACAGGGCCAGCGCAGCAGCAGAGAAGGCCCTCCCCCGGGGAGCTGCCAGCCGGCATTGTCCCGTTGATGGCACCCGGAGGAGGCCCAACCTGTGCGATCTTGTTGGTCGTTGGGAGGTAAGCGGCAGGAGGTGGTCTTTCTCAACTAAGAGCGTCACGTGGACAATTATCAGATATTTAATTTACAAAAGAGGTTTATAAGAGTTCTGAACAATCTTATGAAAACAGTATAAGGAGAAAAAAGTACTATGACATTTGAATGTACCAAGATCGTTGGAAGTAAAGGGAAGGAATATAAAGTTGATTTATTTGGGAAAGAATACAGGATGTAGAATAATAAGAGTTAAAAGAGACCCAGGGAGGGAAGGAAGCCACATGTTCTATTTAGCATACGCAGTGGCTCAGTACTAAGACACTGAGCTTGTCGATCAGAAAGGTTGGCAGTTCGGTGGTTCGAATCCCTAGCATCGCGTAACAGAGTGAGCTCCTGTTACTTGTCCCAGCTTCTGCTAAACTAGCAGTTCGAAAACACGTAAAAATGCAAGTAGAAAAATAGGAATCACCTTTGATGGGAAGGTAACAGCGTTCCGTACACCTTGGCCACATGACCAAGGAGCCGTCTTCGGACAGTGCTGGCTCTTTGGCTTTAAAACAGAGATGAGCACTGCCCCCTAGAGTCAGGAACAACTAGCACTTATGTGCAAGGGGAACCTTTACCTTTATCCTTATTTTGATTAGGCCATGCTGGGTAAAAGCATAATACCATCTTTAGTTTCTAGAGTCCAACAAATTCAAATATTTTGCTAGTAAACAGTTGATGAGCTTCAAGCAGAAGGACACAGTAGAGTACTGTAATTATAACAGCATTCTAGCTCTGTAGCAGAACTCTAGTTGGTGAGGTGCCAGGCATTAGAGAGCCAATGGAGGTAATGTAGGTCAGCAAAGCCAGATCACTCTATTTGAGATGATTAACTGTCAACTGATCCATTGAAAGTGGCCTCAGCAGAAATTTAAAAAAAAGAAACATACAGGATTCAATCTGAACAGAGTGATCTGTAGGACAAGGAACATTAAGAAATGCATGAGCCATTTAGAGAGAAAATTCAGATGAGTTGTCAATGTCTGGGAGATGGACAATTCCCAAAGAGTATGTGATTTGTTTCCTCTTATCACACACAATGGGGAAACTGAAAAGGGAATTGGGAGATTATTTTACTGAATCCTGTGTTCCCATGCTCAATTTTCTTTACTATATAGTTCAGCATTGAATTGAATTGAATTTATTAGGTTTCTATGCCGCCCAATCCCGAAGGACTCCGGGCGGCTTACAGAATAAAAAAGAAATTAAAAGAACTTAAAAACAATAGGACACACAAAGTTAAAAAAGAACGCAACAAACACCAATCAGAAGGCCTGCTGGAAAAGCCAGGTTTTAATGGCTTTGCGAAAGGCCATGAGAGTGGGGATGGCCCGGATCTCTGGGGGCAACTCATTCCATATGGCCGGAGCGGCAACAGAGAAGGCCCTACTCCTAGGCGCCGCCAGCCAGCATTGTCCCGCTGAAGGCACCCGGAGAAGGCCCATCCTGTGTGATCTTATTGGTCTAATGGAAGTATGTGGCAGGAGACAGTCTCATAGGTATTCCACACAGCTGTCCTGTTATTGTTGTTAGGTGCGAAGTCGTGTCCGACCCATCGCAATCCCATGGACAATGTTCGTCCAGGCCTTTCTGTCCTCTACCATCCTCTGGAGTCCACTTAAGCTCATGCCTACTGCTTTGGTGACTCTATCCAGTCTCTGCCGTCCCCTTCTTCTTTTGCCCTCAATCTTTGCCAGCATTAGGCTCTTCTCCAGAGAGTCCTTCCTTCTCATTAGGTAGCCAAATTATTTGAGTTTCATCTTCATTATCTGGCCTTCTAGAGAGCAGTCAGGGTTGATCTTCTCTAGGACTGACCGGTTTGATCGCCTTGCAGTCCAAGGGACTCGCAGGAGTCTTCTCCAGTATCATAGTTCAAAGGCCTCCATTCTTTGGCGCTCAGCCGTCCTACCTTTGCTTAATTATTTTTCATTCCACAAACATTCTTGCAACAGCTCACTAATTAAAAATAACACCCATAAGCACACATCCAAGGCAGGAAACATATTCCATTCCCGACAAATGTTTGTCCAATCATTTCTTGAAAACCTCGAGCAATAGAGCACCCATAATTCCAGTAAGCCAGCTGTTTCATTGTAATTGTTGTCAGTGTCAGCGAATTTCTCCTTAGTTCCAGGATGGCTATCTCTTTAATAATCTTTTTGTTCCCATCTTCATTTAATTTAAATCACAGCCTTCGTTTAATTTAATTTTTCAATAATGAGGCTGCCCAATTCCACAACTCTAGTCGCTTACAATTAAAGAAAATGAAAAAAGAAACACATATGTCAAAAAGTGTAAAGGGAGCAAATGAATCTGTAGATATATTAAGTTCAAAGTTGACTCAGCCTTCCATCCTTCCGAGGCCAATAAAATGAGGACCCATATTGTTAGGGGCAATAGGCTGACACTATAAACCGCTTAGAGAGGACTGAAAAGCACTATGAAGTAGTACGTAAGTCTAGGTGCTAAGTGTTGTGGCCAGCCAGCACAGCTGGCAGCAGATTCAGACATTGAGGAGGTTGGGGGGGGAGCATGGGCCAATCCTGGAGTCTGAGGAAGGCTCTGATGAGGGTTCTGTGTCGGAGGCAGAGAGGGGGCCAGAGCCGTATGCCAGTTATCAGCCGCCTTCAGAGTCAGACATCAGTGAGGCAGACAAACAGCTGGTGCCTGTTCCCAGTTTGCGCATGGGCAGAGTTGCCAAGTGAAGGGAACAGCTAAAGAACAGGGGTCGACCTGGGAGTAAGGCCACAAGTGGATGATGAATGGCCCCTCCCAGAGGAAATAAAAGAGGAGCGAAAGGGGAGTGGAGTTTGCAGGAGACAATTAGTTTGATTAATTGGCTCATGACTCTCTGAGACTCCTTGCCAACTTTTGCAGATATTGGCCTGGTAGCTCTCCAAGCCAGGTAAGGTCTGTGACTGTAAATCCTCCCATGAAAGACTTTGCTGGATGTGAATGAGCAGAAGTCACAGTAAATTAATAAAAAGGGGGTTTTGTGGGAACAAGGAGTTTGCTTCAGGCTCTTGGGAAGCCTAGGTCAGAACACTATTACTAATGTTATTGCTATTGGATTTGATTTTGGTTTTATACTATTCTGCCTCCCAAGGAATGCAGTGCATTGCACCAACAGGATAATAAAAATCCTTTCAATAAACTGTTTCTGTGAACAAGAAAAAGAAGAATATACAATTAAAGTTAAAGTTATTTTTAAAAGGCAGTTGAAAAGACTAATCCTAGAGAAGCTGTCAGCCTACAAACGGCTGGGTGAACAAATACATCTTCACTTGTCACTTAAAACAAGGCAGTGTAGGAGTTACCGTAGTCACACTTCCTTCACAGAGAGCCAGCTCAAAACCAACTATGGAGAAACTTTTGGAGAAACTTTTCAGTATGAGGGTACTCATTCAATCTATATCAAGGTAAATATTTCCAAGCATCTTGAACGCATCTGATTTCCCCCAAATAGTGCAATCTTTTCCTCTTATACACAGAATGCTCATGTACAGTTGCAAGAAAAAGTATGTGAACCCCTTGGGATTACGTGGAGTTTTGCATGAATTGATCATAAAATGTGCTCTGAACTTCATCTAAGTCACAACAATAGAAAAACACAGTCTGCTGAAAATAATACTACACAAACATTAGATGTTGCCATGGTTTACTTGCACATAACATGTAAACATTCACAGTGCAGGGAGGAAAAAGTATGTGAGCCCCTAGCCTAATGACTTCTCCCAGAACTAATTGGAGTCAGGAGTGAGCCACCCTTGACTCCAATCAGTGTGATGATATTAGATATGTTGCTGACAGCTGTTCTGCCCTTTAAAAACACACACCTGTTTTGGGTTTACTGGTTTCAAGAAGCACTGTCTGATGTGAACCATACCTCGCAGAAAAGAGCTCTCGAAGACCTACAATCAAGAATTGTTGACTTGCATGAAGCTGGAAAGGTTACAAAAGTATCTCCAAAAGCCTTGATGTTCATGTGTCCACAGTAAGACAGAATGTCTACAAATGGAGAAAGTTTAGCACTCTTGCTACTCTCCCTAGGTGTGGTCGTCCTGTAAAAATGATTGCAAGAGCACAGTGCAGAATGCTTCATGAGGTAAAGAAGAATCCTAGAGTATCAGCTAAAGACCTACAGAAATCTCTGGCACATGCTAATATTTTTGTTGACACATCTACAATAAGGAAAACATTAAACAAGAATGGAGTACATGGGAGGACACCATGGAGGAAGCCACTGCTGTCCCAAAAAAATATTGTAGCACGTTTGAAGTTTGCAAAAGAGCACCTGGATGTTCCACAGCACTGCTGGCAAAATATACCGTGGACAGATGAAACCAAAATTGAATTGTTTGGGAAAAACACACAACAATATGTGTGGAGAAAAAAAGGCACAGCACACCAACATCAAAACCTCATCCCCACTGTAAAACATGGCAGAGGGAGCATCATGGTTTGGGGCTGCTTTGCTGCCTCAGGGCCTGGATGGATTGCTGTCATTGATGGGAAAATGAATTCCAGAGTTTATCAAGACATTTTGCAGGAAAACGTACAACCATCTGTCTGCCAACTGAAGCTCTGCAAAGGATGGGTGATGCAACAGGACAATGACCCAAAGCATACAAGTAAGTCAACACAAAAATGGCTTCAACAGCACAGAACATGCCCTTTGGAGTGGCCCAGTCCTGACCTCAATCCGATTGAAATGCTGTGGCATAACCTTAAGAGAGCAATTCACACCAGATATCCCAAGAATATTGCTACACTGAAACAGTTTTGTGAAGAGGAGTGGTCCAAAATTACTCCAGATCGTTGTGCACATCTGATCTGCAACTACAGGAAACATTCGGTTGAGGTTATTGCTGCCAAAGGAGGGTCAACCAGTTATTAAGTCCAACGGTTCACATACTTTTTCCTCCATGCACTGTGAATGTTTACATGTTATGTGCAATTAAACCATGGCAACATCTAATGTTTGTGTAGTATTATTTTCAGCCTACTGTGTTGTTCTATTGTTGTGACTTAGATGAAGTTCAGAGCACATTTTATGACCAATTCATGCAAAATTCTACGTAATCCCAAGGGGTTCACATACTTTTTCTTGCAATTGTATATGTGTGGAATGGAATGCCCAACGGTGACCTTGGGCATCCTAGGTAATGCGGCCTAGGAAACAATCAGACAAGAGAGAGAAAGATTTAGGAAGGACTCGCCATAATAGATCAAGTTTTTAAAAGCAATAGGAGGAGATTTGCACCTTCAGACTTGCGGGAACAGATGCCCTCCCCCCCCCCCGATGCGCGTAAGCACAGAGAGGAAAGGAGAGGAGAGCAAAGGAAAACAATAAGCCAGCTCTCAAGGGAAAGCAGACGTAGACACCAGCCAATCCTTCCCTGGTTGGGAGTGGCCGGTTGTCACAGACAACCATTTGCTTTTAGGATAAAGCAAGCAATTCGGATTTCTTGTCCAGGTGTGTTGAGATTACCTTATTTTTCAGAGTATAAGACGCACCGGAGTATAAGACGCACCAGGATTTTGAAGAGGCAATTTTTTTAAAAAAAAAGTTTTTGCACTCTGCAAACCTCTCAAAAACAGCTCGTTTTATTGCAAAAACCCATTTTGTCAAAAAAAAAGGGCATGCATAGCCCTGGAGGCTTATAAAGTGCTCCTGGGAGCTGGAGGGGGGGGGGGACTGGCCTGTTTGTCACTCATTTTTGCCCTCCCAAGCCCCCAAGAGTACTCTGGAAGCCTCCTAAAGGCTATGCACAGCCATTTTTGCAAAGGGGTTGCCGTTTCAGGAGGCCAAAAATGCTATATTCAGTGTATAAGACGCACCCAAATTTTCACCCCCCTTTTTGAGGGAAAAGGTCTGTCTTATACTCCGAAAAATATGGTAATTATGTTTGCTTTTTGTTTGTCTACGTGAAGAAGAGACTGTTCCTACCCTGTTTGAAAACGGCTTTCGTTTTTACATGCAAATAAACGGTTTATAATTACTTGCTAAGGCAGGTCAGAACACTTAAGTTTGCAACTAGTGGCAGTGTCTAAAAGCTTTACCAGCATACTGTACATGGACAAATGTTTAGATTCAACAATCTAAACGTCTTGCTTGAACCAAGTCAATTCAAGCAAGAGAAGGCTCAAAATTTATAAAATATTCAAAAACTTGAGAAGTCATTCTCTTCCAAATCTGCAACAACTCACCGAGATAAGAACTGAGAATACTCATGGGAATACAGAGCATAAAGCATTTGGGAAGCTGAAAGCAATAAACCCAAGTATCACAACTTATCGACTGAATAACACTCTGGCCCATACCTGGGCATTTTATATCCCATAGGCTACATATTCCCGCAGGTTGTCCCAGGCTGGCATGCAGCATTAGCTGGGGCATCAACAGCAGAGGATGGGGCAGGACAGTGGAGGGCAAGGAGGCAGTGTAGTTTCGGAGTTGGGCAACAACAGCCCTTCACAAGACTCCCAGTTTCTCATGTGACCCCCCTGGGAAAAATTAATTAGCTACCGCTTCTCTATCCTCTAACCTGGCCAAAAACTACAGGTGGTCCTCAACTTACAACAGATCATTTAGTGACTGTTCAAAGTTACTACAGCGCTGAAAATAATTGACTTATGACTGTTTTTCACACTTAGGACCATAGCATCATCTCCATGGTCACATGATTTACATTTGGATGCTTGACAACTGACTCGCATTTATGACGGTTGCAATGTCCTGAGGTCATGAGATCCCTTTTCGCAACCTTCCAACAAGGAAAGGCAATGGAGAAGCCAGATTCACTTAACAGCCATGTTACTAATTTAACAATTGCAGTGTTTCACTTAACAAATGTGGTAAGGAAAGTCCTAAAATGGGACAAAGCTCACTTAACAAACTTCTCACTTAGCAACACAAATTCTGGGCTCAATTGTGGCCTTAAGTTGAGGACTGCCTGGGTTACTTTCTCCACAATGTTTCCTAAAATTCTGATCCAAAGGAGTCGTCTTGGTTCATTCCTCAAGTTGCCATATTCAGTAACAAGGTGTTGTCTCACAAAACAATGGTGTGTGTTAGGTTAAGTGCCCCTGCAGCTCTTTATCATTCTGGAACGCCTTGAGCAATTTCAACCAAACTTGGTACACAGATGACTTACTCTCTAGAGAAAAATACTGTCAGGTTAAGACAACCCTAACACCCCTTGGGATGTGTTTTCTGTTAAGATGCAGCCTGTTGTGCTGTGCTGCCGTACTGGCTTCTACTGTACAGCGCAATGGAGTTGCCATGGTAACAGCTTCACAGTACTCCACAAGGAAGCTCCCTCTGGTAAGGGGGAAAATCCAACATTAGAAATTATTCTTTGTCCAGAAATTTCCCCCCTATAAATAAATACCCAGG
Organism: Thamnophis sirtalis; assembly: GCF_051295495.1. Classification (NCBI taxonomy): domain Eukaryota; kingdom Metazoa; phylum Chordata; class Lepidosauria; order Squamata; family Natricidae; genus Thamnophis; species Thamnophis sirtalis. The sequence continues at coordinate 67,657,396 of NW_028261389.1, forward strand.
CAACACCGGGTTATCGGCTAGTAAAGAATAAAATAAGTGAGTTTGTTGGAGATGAACTATAACAAGGAAGAGGAAGTACAGTGCAATGAGACCAGCAAGATTGATGTCAGCTCTGCTATGTAGACTCCAGAGGAAGGCTAAATTGAAAGTGGCTATAGTAACTGAATCTTCCAAGTCTGATTGTGTTTTACCTCCTCCTTCTACTTATAATTAGAGTGACTTAAGAGCCTGTCTGAGCTGCATTATAAGGATGTTCTGCGCTTAAAAAGTGTTTTATCCTTTGTCTCTCTGGCAATGGAGCTCCTATATTCAGCCAAAAATATTCCTTATGTTTAAATAGACAGCAACTGCCTAGATTTCTGCACTAGCAATATACATATTGTAATGGGAAATAAGAATAACCTTGAAAAACAAGAGGAAAAGCTGCAAGCAAGGCAATGGGCAAAATAAATTTTGAGTCCAATACGGAAATGTGAATTTGAGAAAACAGACTGAATTAATTGCCCTAGTTCTCTTGAAAATAAAGAGGAGGAGGACGGAAGCAGATTGAGACTGTCAGGATTCTATTATTACAACCTTGTCATAAATAATATTCATTGATATTATTCATAACTTTGGTTTCATAGCCTGGTCTACCTCAAAGGGCAGACATACGTATATACTCATTTATTGATTTCTTCTGGAATTCTAGCCTGATATTAATACATGCTTCCAGGGACAGATTCCTGCTTCTGCTCAGATATTTAGAATGGATGAAAAGGGGTAGAAAATATAATGTTACCGTGTAATAAATCTGAGCATAATCTTGGAAGACACAGCCTTGGCAATGGTCTAATTGACCTGGGTACTTGAGAGACCGCCTGCTGCCAATTACCTCCCATAGACCCGTTAGATCGCACAGGGTCGGCCTCTTCCGGGTTCCGTCTACCAGCCAATGCCATCTGGCTACCACCCGGGGGAGGGCCTTCTCTGTAGCAGCTCCGGCCCTTTGGAATGAACTCCCCACGGAGATTCGGACCCTCACCTCTCTCCAGGCCTTCCGGAAAGCCGTCAAAACCTGGCTGTGCTGGCAGGCCTGGGGTTGATGAGTTCCCCTCCCCTCTCGACTTGTATGGCTATATGACTTTTGTGTATTTTAATTACGTGTATTGTGTCTGTGTCCCCTTTTTCCACTTCGGAGTTGTTTGCCGCCCTGAGTCCCTCCAGGAGAAGGGCGGCATACAAATAAACTAAATCTGAATCTGAATCTGAATCTAATTAGAGAAATCTGACACTAGACGAAAGATGAGGGACAGGGGGTAGAGAAAGCATCTCAGAAGGGAAACCTCCCCATTTCTCTGGAACATAAAGGTAGCGGAAGGGGAGGGGGCAGTGCTTTCAAACTTACAAGATTCTTACTGTAAATCAGGGTAGATAAAAATCAATGATTTTTTTTTAAAAAAAAATCGTTTTTTTTTTAATTTAAATCGATGTTTTTATTTAAATCAGATTTTTTTTTATTTTTATCAAATTTATTTTAATAAAATGCTTTTGGAGTAAAAAAAAAAAGAGTTTAAGATACATTAATAAATTAGTTTATTCAGTCAAATGAGAGATATAAACTGGAGTGGAGAAGATGGATTGACTATATTCAAAATAAATATGGGACTAAGAAATTCCAGATAGTTTATGACTGAAGAAACAAGGAATGATATAATCTGTTTAGAGTTAGCCTAGCAAAAGAGGAGTTAAAGCTCAAATGAAAGATGATACTAACATTCTTTAAGTTTATTTTAGAATATCTTTGTTAAAGATTTATACCCTGTATTGGTTCTGGGAAGTCGCGGTGGGGGGGGAAGGTTGGGGGTGGTGGGGCTCGGGGGGGAGGGCAGGGGGGGAGGTAAACATTTGTAAAAGTTTTTTTTCTAAAATTTTCAATTAAAAAATAAATAAATAAATTAGCTTATTCAGCATGAAATGGAGCTTAATTATGTAGCACGAGAGGCTGTATATTCTGCAATATTGGGACTGTCGGTGAGTCAACAGCAGGTCAGAGGAGGAGCCGCTGCGGGACAGAGATGACATTTGCTCTTCAAAAATTATGTTTTAAATAGAGCTGATTTAAATCAAGCCCTTTTACTAGTGATTTAAATCGTGATATAAATCCGGTTGATTTAAATCAAGCTGTAAATTTACAATAGATGTCATATTAGGACTCATGGGTTGGGATTCCTGTCCAGAGAGCAGCACCTCCCACCGTTGCCAAGACAGCCTACCAACTAGAAATAAATGACCGGCGACCTCGTGGGCATCCAAAACAGAGATGGCAAGACATCATCAACAACGATATGCAAGCCGTGGGCCTGAGCAATGGAGACACAAGTTGACCATTCAAAGTGGCGTTCAATGATCTGAAAAATGGACCTGTCTGTTGGGTTTCCTGTCTGAACTACCTCAAAGGGCTGACACACTATCCAGGGGTGGGTTCCTACCGATTTGGCTGAACCGGTAGTGGTTTGGTAGCCTACGTCGCTGGAACCGGCAGCAACCAGGCCTGCCACGCCCCCAAACCTGTTCTCAACCTATGGCGCCGCCATTTTGTTTTTCAGTTCTATGCATGCACAGAACAATTTTAATTGCATTGTCCATGCGCACACAGTGCACATCAAGCGTGCACACACACACAGCATGCACATAAGCAAACTGGCAGTAGTGCCTGCCAGAACCCACCCCTGGCACAACAAATAGGCAGACAAAGGATTGCTGCTGTATTTTTATCAGAATTTTTTTGGGGGGAGATCTTGGTATACTGTAGATGTTACCTTCAGTGATATTATGGAATCAAATATATCAATCTTGCTATTCCTTTTATTTAGCAGATTTGCACACTTTTCTTTTTTTTTCACAGGGTTTTTTCTTACCGCATCAATTGTATCTTGCCACAAAATAGTTAAACAAACTAATGCTGTATCCTTTTCCAGTAATTTGCTTAGATGCCATTCCTTGTTTACTTGTACATTCGAACCAGAGATTTATGATGTTTGGGAGAATGTTTCAAAAACATCCTGCTTTGGCGTCAAAGAGTTTTTACTTAATTCAGCTGCAATTCGCCTAGTTATCCAAAATGTTATAGCAATATAACATCTCCTTGTGTTACTTGTCTTGCAAGCAGTTTCAGATATTTACTGCAGTTCTTTTCTGCCTTTTAATGCTTATAGCTTAATTTTATACTGTTCATAATTAAAAGAGTATACTTGAAAATATATCAAATGCATGAATTCATTGGATGCGCCAAGACCAATACATTTAATAAATAGAAATTAAATGCACAAACAATTTAAAGAAAGCCAAACTAGGCTTATCGTTTAAACCATTACAGAAAAACCCTTACTACTCCTAAAAGAACTATGTTAGTAACAGAATCTAAAAATGAGCTTGTTTTATTATCATAATCCAATTCCTGCTTCTATTCGATCATTAAAATATTCTGATCTTATACTGAATGGAAAACAAACTAGTTTGGAGGTTATTGTGTGCCATAATATACTTTTGACTAAACAAAGAAATCTTCTCTTCTGAGCCATTGCTGAAAACTTCTTTCTAATCATGACTTCAAAATACAAATTGGGAAATTTAAAATATATGCCTTTGTTAGAATGACACGATCCTGTCAATTAAAAACATAGTGTTGACTAATAATGAGAAAATATCTATCTATACAATACTGAATACACAGGCCAAATTTTTTGTACTTACGGAGAAAGTGCTTTTCCAGCAAGGCAATTTCCAAATGGCCTTTGATCTCATTTAATCTGTCAGACTCTGTTCTGTTGTAATCGGGAATGCCTGTAGCCATGATGACAGTCCCAGGACCAGCCTATGGAAGGAGGGAAGGAGGAGAGAGGATTATAAAAAAAAGAGAAGAAATGCTGGCAGCTCAATCTTTGAAGGAGGAAAAGAAGCAGGAGCATCCACACAACCCCCCACGCACACACTCCAAAATGAAAATATACAGCAATCGATAAGCAATGGTTCTTTTTATTTACTAGTTTATCTGGGGCAAACCAACAGCCAGTTAGAGCCGCAAACCTTTTGCACAGCATTAGGCTGCTGACATGAATCAATGGGAGCTTATGAAAGGAACCATATCTCTCACGGGGGGACGGGGGGGTGTCTCGCATCACTGCGCCTGCTCAGACCTCCACAGCAAATGCTTTGATTTCTGCAGCACGAAGCGTCATTGTCTAAACTCCCTCTGACTGGCTAGAAGCCGGCTCCAAAGAAGGAGCTTTCCAAGTCAATTGTGGGCCGCGGTTTCAAAAGGACCATTTAAACAAATTACGAAGTCTGTAAACTTGAAGTGTGCGGCACTCAGGATAAATCCTTTCTCATGCGTATGCAAGAACACTTTGCAGCACAGGGGAAGGAAGGAGAAAGGGGAGTAAGGAGGGTGAACAGGAAAAAACAAACTTTAAACGCTTAAGATTCCTACCACTGTAATATCCTTGAGATATTAACTTTAAAAAAAAACATGTAGAGAAAGAATAGGACGGATAATGCAGCATTGCAAAGATCAGGACAGATTTATATGCTCATGTAAATCTGGGTATAAATAAAAATAAATTACCAGGGAGGGTGTGTGTGTTTCTAGCCAAGAAAGAAGCTATACAGGTGATCCTCAATTTTCTATTTAACTGAGCTTGGCAATCCTAAATTGCATTAACAAAGAGATACAGTCAAGATGGATCAGTCCTTCATCAACCCTGACTACTCTTTAGAAGGCCAGATCCTGAAGATGAAACTCAAATGCTTTGGTCGCCTAATGAGAAGGAAGGACTCCCCTAACATATGGGGTGCCTCAGGGCTCGGTCTTATCCCCCCTACTATTCAACATCTACATGAAACCGCTGGGAGAGATCATCCATAGGCACGGGATCAGATACCATCAATATGCGGACGATACCCAGTTGTATCTGTCCGCCCCGTGCCACCTCAATGAAGCGGCAGACGTGATGAACCGAGGCCTTGAGGCCGTTATGGACTGGATGAGGGTTAACAAGCTTGTGCTCAACCCAGAAAAGACCGAGTGGCTGTTGTGTTTCCCTCCCAAAGATCCGACCAATATTCCATCACTCAGGCTGGGGGGTCAAATTTTATACCCCTCAGAGAGGGTTCGCAACTTGGGAGTCCTCCTAGATCCACAGCTATCGTTTGACCACCATCTGACGGCTGTGACTAGGGGGGCATTCGCCCAGGTTCGCCTGGTGTGCCAGTTGCGACCCTACCTGAACCGGGAGGCACTCACAACAGTCACTCGGGCCCTTGTGACCTCTAGGCTGGAATACTGCAATGTGCTCTACATGGGGCTGCCCTTGAAGAGCATCCGGCGACTTCAGCTAGTACAGAATGCGGCCGCGCAAGTGATCGTGGGTGCACCTCGGTTCACCCACATAACACCTATCCTCCGCGAGCTGCGCTGGCTACCTGTCGATCTCCGGATGCGCTTCAAGGTGCTATTAGTCACCCATAAAGCCCTGCATGGTAGTGGATCCGGATACTTGAGAGACCGCCTCCTGCCAATTACCTCCCTGCGACCAATTAGATCTCACCGATTGGGCCTCCTCCGTATTCCATCGGCCAGCCAATGCCGGCTGGCAACTACAAGGAGGAGGGCCTTCTCGGTAGTAGCCCCGACCCTTTGGAACGAACTCCCTGTGGAGATTCGTACCCTCACCACCGTCCAGGCCTTCCGCACAGTCTTGAAGAACTGGCTAGCCCGTCAGGCCTGGGGACAAGGATAGTTGCCCCTCCCGAATGATGAATGTATGTTGCTTATTACTTTTATTATATGTGTCTATGTCATTGTTGTATTTCCCCTCCCTGATTTTATGTGAGCCGCCCTGAGTCCCCTCAGGGAAAAGGGCGGCCTACAAATGTTAATAAAATCAAATCAAAATCAAATCAGTGGAGAAGAGCCTGATGCTGGGGAAGATTGAGGGCAAAAGAAGAAGGGGACGACAGAGAATGAGGTGGCTGGGTGGAGTCACCGAAGCAGTAGGCGTGAGCTTAAATGGACTCAGGGAGATGGTAAAGGACAGGAAGGCCTGGGGGAACGTTGTCCATGGGGTTACGATGGGTTTGGCACAACTTTGCAACTAACAACAACAACAATCAAGATCAAGTGAGGTACCACTCTATAAAGCCTTAGTAAGACCACACCTGGAGTACCACACTATAAAAAATGTTGAGATTCTAGAAAGAATGCAGAGAAGAGCAACCAAGATGATTAGAGGACTGGAGACTAAAACATATGGTGAACAGTTGCAGGAATTGCGCATGGCTAGTCTAGTGAAGAGAAGAACCAGGGGAGACATGATAGCAGTGTTCCAATATTTGAGGGGCTGCCACAGAGAGGAAGGTGGTCAGGCTATTTTCCAAAGCACCTGAAGGCCAGACAAGGAATAATGGATGGAAACTGAAGGAGAGAATTAACCTGGAAATAAGGAGAGTGAGAGCAATCAACCCATGGAACAGAAGTTGCCTTCAGAAGTTGTGGGAGCTTCATCACTGGAAGCTTTCAAGAAGAGACTGAACTTCCATCTGTCAGAAATGGTGTAGGGTTGCCTGCTTGGGCAGGGGAGTTGGACAAGATAACTTACAAGGTTCCTTCCAACTCTGTTAACCTTTAATTCTGGTTGTAAATCGTGATTATCATAAAGCACATCACCATGGGAGTGGGCCTGGTTTTATTACCTTTCTTCTGGCTGTCGCTAGATGAATGTGATGGTCATTAAGTGACCCATTGTTTGCTAATGGGCATGGGTGGGGGTTTTTTTTGGCAGGAAACCAAAAATAAAGACTGCTTTCTGGCAAAACTGTCATAAAACATGGTCAAACGGCCTTGGGGTGCTGCAAACAGGTATAAATGTGGCCCCACTGCCAAGCTTCCAAAATGTGGTTATGTGACTGCAAGAAGGGTGATGTTGTGACTTTGAGGTCATGTTAAAAGTAGCTTGGGGGGGGGGGGGCTGTCCATCAAAACTTCTAATGGTCTTTAAGAGATCAGTCATAAATTGGGGACTACAGTATAACCTTAAAGAAAGGAAGATAACCAGTTCTGTGAGCATGGCTTGGTGGCGTGGCAGGGGAAGGATACTGCAAAATCCCCATTCCCTCTCCACTCCTGGGTGAAGGATATTGCAAAATCTCCATTGCCAACCTACTCTGGGGCCAGGCAGAGGTGGTATTTGCTGGTTTTCTGAACTACTCAAAATTTCCGCTACCGGTTCTCCAGAACCTGTCAGAACCTGCTGAATTTCACCCCTGGAAGAGATGCATATGTATAAGAAGGTGAGAGAGTAAGAATACATGGTTATGCATGAAATAGATCAAGAAGGAGCTATAGTCAAGCTCACAACTGCCACTCTATTAATATTAAAAATTATTATTTCTAAAGCTGCACCTGAGTTTCGAACATGTTGTGCAGGGATTACGAGAGCTGATAGTAGTTATACCTGGTGGAAAAAACAAATATACCATATTTGGTGGTCCTGTACTGAGGCCACGAAATACTGGAGAAGGACTCAAAAATGGCTAAAAGAGGTTACCGGGGCAAGCATGGAATGGAAACCCGAGAACCTTCTACTAAGCATTAAACCAGAAAACATGAGCAATTCAATATGGCATTTGAGCCTACATATAATTGTGGCCGCAAGAATAACTTATGCACAATTTTGGAAATCCACTACCATACCGTCGGAAGATGCTATGATTAAAAAGATCTATGAATGTGCAGAAATGGACAGAATGACGGGTTGGCTGAGAGACAAAGGAGAAACGGAACATTATCTTAGCTGGAACTTATGGTATATGTGGGCGACAAGGAGAACAGCAGGGACTTAAAACAGGGAAAGTCAAATAGCAGTTGTTAACAATGGGAAGTAAAAGTGAACATGGGTATTGTAATAGATCCCTGAATTTTGTAATGAGAAGATGTGGCTTAGAGACCTAACAATGAGGAAGGAAAAAAAAAGTTGGGCTGTGAATGACTGTCACCGCGGGGGGGGGGGGGTGTTGTATGTTTAAAATTGTATTTGTATGTTTTATTCTTTAAAAAAATGTATAACTAATAAAGATTACTTTAAAAAAAATAGAGAAAAAAGAAAAGAAAAAACAAATATAGACAATAAAGTTTGCCTCAAAACATATCTGTGTTATAATGAAGTTAACAATGGTATCACTTAAAGATAAATATATTGCTGTTGATAATTATAGGGTTTTTTTTTCATTCCAGGAAAATGCTACTGTAGCAAGAGATGTAGATGAGTTAGAAAGGTTGAATCTATGAAAACTCCATTTCAGAAATAAAGAATTAACCAGAAAATTCAACCACAGATCTGCAAGGAAAACATTAACTTTGATCAAGAACTCTATGGGCAACAATGCATTTTTTCCCAATTTTTAAATCTATAATATATACATAAACACTGAAAGTAAAACTGAAAATGTGCCAATATCATTATTTGCAACATGTTTCATTTATATACGGAATAGGACATTTAAATATCGCAAAGTATATCTCAGATGCAATGCAAAAAATCCAGACCTTGAGAGCTTTTAATTTTATAATGGGATATTTTCTTTCAATGCATTCAATAGACATATATCTACCGTGTTTCCCCAAAAATAAGACAGGGTCTTATTTTCTTTTGACACCTCCCCCCACCGAAATAAGCACTTGGCCTTATTTTTGGGAGGTCTTATTATTTTTGAGGTGCAGGACGCGGCGAGCATGGTCACCTCATGGCTGCTTCTGTGTTGCAATATTTTTGGGGAGGGCTTATTTTCAGGGGAAGGCTTATTCTAGCGCATGCACTCAAAAGCCCAATTGGGCTTATGATCCGGAGAGGTCTCATTTTCAGGGAAACACAGTAGAAATCGATTTTCTACATACAACTCCCTCCCCCAACATTTTAGGAATATGAATTCCTACGCTGTCCTTTTATTTGTCTCTGCATGTTAAAAAGGAAATCAGAATCACTCCTGGTTGTTTTTTTTTTTTGTCTTTTTTTTGTTTTCTGGAAGATTAGCTATGCAATCATCTGTGAAAAATAACATCATATCATCAATGGCTGACCTAACAGTAAATAGACAGGTAGGTTAGTGTCATTTTGAAAGGCTAAAATTGCACTCCATTATCTGCTTCAATGCTTTTACTGTGTTCTGAGAAATGGTGATACTCCAAAAGGCAGCCACTGGGAATCACAAGTATTTCTGCCACTGAAACCAGGGTTAAAAGTATGCCGACTGAGATACTACCAAGTAATCCAGAATCAATATAACAGAATTTAGTTCTATGTAATTGGATGTAATTCCACTGTCAGTTCTAATCTCCATCCCCTATTAACTACAATAGGCAATGATTTAATAATAAGGATGATGAAACAAGTTGCATTTTGGGCTTTTATTTTTACCCCTTTTTCCGATGTCCCCATCAATCTGATTTTCTTATTAACACACCCGGCCATACAAATGGAAAGTTACACTTGCTTAGCACTTAACTTTGTCCCCATAAGATATTAATCTAACTGCACAGTATTTTAGGCACGTCAACGCAGAGTTCTTAGAAGGTGAAGCAGAAATGTCTTTAAATTATAAATGAAGGCAAGGTTTTCACATAATTACTGAGAAAAGGGACATTTAGCATGCCTGTTTAGAAGTAAGTACCCTGGGTGAATTCAGTGCCTTCTCAAGCTATAATTTTTATATTGATTTATTTAGGAGTAGGGCCCAAGGAACTCAGTGAAGCTTAATTCTGAGCCAGACTATTTAGCAGGAACAATCCGTTCTTCCAGAGTCACCTTCTCTCTTCTGATTTAGCAAACTGCACAACTTATTAATAATTTGAGAAAGGAATCACATAAAAAACTGCAATACAAGCCATACATAAAGCTTTCTGTAATTAAACCTATGGCTTCTCCCAAGCCTGTAAGTGCTGGCAGAGTTGATATATTATGGGTTCCTATTACGCTATCTATCAGGACCCAAATGGGGCCTTAGAGGTACACTTTCCATTTAGCTGTCCCAGCCTTCTGAAGTAGCCTTCCATCTGAAATTTAAGGGAAGCCTACCCTCCTAGCCTTTCAGAAGCCATGGTGAACAGGCTCATTACGACATAAACATTAGGCTAAAATGGGAGGGATTGAGTCAGAAGGTTAATAGTTTGGTTGGTCTGTTGCCTGGTGGAAAGGATTGCTCTGTTTTTATTCTATTGCTTTTATCGATTGTTGGGAAGTGATGTAATGGGTTTTGGGAATGGCTTTGAGAGATAGAAGGAATGGGCCACTACCAAGACAGCCTTCATATTGTTTATTTGTCGAGGTTGTCCCAAAAAATAATAGTTTACATTCCAGGGGTCCAAAAGGACCTGGAAGATGTACCATATTTTTCGGAGTATAAGACGCACCAGAGTATAAGACGCACCAAGGTTTTGAAGAGGAACTTTTTCAAAAAAAAAGTTTTTGCACTCTACAGATTCCCCAAAAGCCCTGTTTTTCATGAAAACAGGCTCGTTTTTTCCCCAAAAAAAGGGCATGAATAGCCTTTAGGAGGCTAGTAGAGTGCTCCTGGGGGGGGGGGGCAAAAACGAGCAAAAAAGGCCTGTTTTTTGCAAAAACAGGCTTGTTTTTATCCCAAAAAAGGGCATGCATAGCCTGTTTTTCGCTCATTTCTTCCCTCTCCAGTCCCCAGGAGCACTCTGCAAGGCTCCTAAAGGCTATACATGGCCATTTTGGTGAAGGGGTGGGGTTTCGGGAGTCAAAAAATGCTGTATTCAGTGTATAAGACGCACCCAGATTTTCAGCCTCTTTTTTGAGGGGAAAAAAATGCATCTTATACTCTGAAAAATACAGTAATCTCAGGGCCACTGAATATAATCTTTAAAAGCTCTTGTAGCACAGAGGAACTACCAGAAGACTAAAAGAGAGCTGATGCTATTCTAATCTACTAAAAGAGGGAAAGTGGATCCTGGAAACTATAGACCAGTCAGCTTGACATCAAAATCTGGGGAAATCCTGGGGAAAAATAATCAAGTGGAAAATTTGTGAGTACCTAGAGCAAAGAAGGCAATTACAAGAACATGACATGGGTTAGTTAAAAGCAGATCATGCTAGACAAATGTTATTGCCTCCTTTGACAAAGTGACTCAATTATTGGATCAGGGAAATGCTATGGACATAGTATATTTGGACTTGACAAAGTAGACCAGAGCCTACTACTTGGTGAGAGAACAATGTGGACTAGACAGTACCACCAAGAGATGGATTGCAGTTGGCTGACCAATCACACCCAACATGTAGGGCTCAATGGAACCATATCTATGGGGGGGGGAGCATCAGTGGGGCACATCAAGCTTCTCTCTTGGGCCCGGTGCTCTTCACCATTACCATAAATGATCTAGATGAGGAACTAGAAGGCAAATTCATCGAATGTGCAGAAAACTCCACTGCTAACATTGTTAACAAGATAAACTCAAGATTCAAAAAGAACCTGACAAACTTAAACACTGGGTAACAAGATGCAGTTCAGTGCTGAGAAAAATAAGGACCAGCACCTAGGCATGAAAATCAAAATGCATAGGTATAGAATAGGCCTGTGATGGCAAACCGGTGGCACGCAGAGCCCTCTCTGTGGGCACACACACCGTCACCCCAGCTCAGTTAACTGGTCATTGGGTTTCCAAGGCATGTGTGTGCCAACCAGCTGGTCATCAGGTTTCCGAGGTGCACATGCATGCCAGCCAGCTGGTCGTTGGGTTTCCAGCGCTCTGGCATGTGTGCCTTCTGGTTTGGGCTCTTTGTGCCTAAAAGGTTCCCATCACTGGAATAGGCAGTAAGTGGCTCAACAGTAGTAATTGAGAGAGAGTTTTAGGTGTCCTAATGGACCACTACTTAAGTATGAGCCAGCAATGTGCTGCAGCTGCCAAAAAATCCAAGGCAGCCCTAGGCTGTATCAACACAAGGATAGTGTCTAGATCATGAGAAGTGATAATATATATTGCACAGAGAAGAGCAACAAAGATAAAAAGACGTCTGGAGGTTAAACCATACGATGAACAGTTAAGGGAACTAGGTAGGTCTAGCCTATCAAAGAGAAGAAGCTAACACAGAGAAAAGAGGGTCAACTTGTTCTCCAAAGCACCTGAAGGCAGGGCAAGAAGTAATGGGTGGAAGCTTGCTAAAAAGAGATAGAACCTAGAACAATGGAGAAATTTCTTGATAGTGAGGACAATCAATGGAACAACATGCCTCCAGCAGTTATGGGTGCTCCATTGCTGGAGGTTTTCAAGAAGAGACTAGACAACCATTTGACCAAGATCAACTAAGGTCTTCTGCCTTGAGCATGGTGGAGTCAACTAGAAGATTTCCAATGTCTCTTCCAGCTCTTGGGGTTGGCTTGGACCTGCCCTGACAGAGGGCACTATTACTATATTATTAATGTTGTGTTCTGTTCATTTTTAATGCATTGCATGTGGTTTCTTGTATGCTGGTGAAAGCCAGTTTGAACTGGAATGGAACAGAAATCTTAATGCTGTAATGAATAAATAATTGAAAAAAAAGTATGTAGATGTAGATCAGTTCAATAAATCAACTCCACGGTAAGACTAAAATAGCTTTTTTTTCCATTAATACTGGCTACAGAAACAGAATCATCCAAGTCTGACTTTGTGTTTTAGTTCTTCTCTTTGTTACACTCATGTGAATTAGGGAGACATAGGTTTAAGCTGCCTACACATACCTTCTTCATTGTTTAGGCTTAAGCAGTATGTTTGTTTGTTTGTTGCCTTCAAAATGGATTTCTGCTCTCTTTAAGGCTCTACATTTTATTCTCTACATTTCTCTTTATTCTTTACACTTAACACAGCCGTCGGGCCAAAGCAACCATACCCACACATGTAGAATTCAAGCTTACTACTTTATTATATTCTGCCTATTATACAGGAATCTCCTCAAACTGGTAGCCTTAGCCTGGGAACAGAGAGTTAAGGCTCTATGAAGCTTAATGGGGGTGGAGGTCAGGGGTGGGTTTCGAAATTTGCAGCAATGGGTTCATTGCCCTGTTGCTGGGTGGGTGTGGTCATGGTGGGTGTGGCTTAGTCGGCCTCCTGCACCGTGGGGGAGGAGCGTTTTTTGCCCTCCCTAGGCTCTGGAGGTTTTCCTCGAGCCTCTGGGAGGATGAAAACTGCTTTCCCTTGGTTCTGGAAGCCCTCCGGAGGCCGGAAACAGGCCCAATGCCAGACTTCCGGAACCTCCAGTAGACCCGTTTTCCCCCCTTCCCCATGCCTCCATGCAGGCCCTGAACTTAGCTGCGTGGAGACTCCTGGGAGGGGAGGGGAGAGGTGGGAGTGGCAGGGTGGCCGTGGACATTTGCAGGTTCACCGAACTGGGCAGAATCCTAGCTAGAGGATCGGCCAAACCCGTGCAAACCCCCAGCAGCCCACCTCTGGACTGTGTTCCATTCTGGATCTCTTGCGGCTCTGCAAGGTCTCAAAAATAATTCCATACTTGAGCCCCCCTCTCCTCTTCCTGGCTGAGCCTCTCCCAACAACTCAAGTCCGATGTTAATAGGGCTGAGTAGCACAACAATATGGATGCCTCTTTTCCTGGCACTGCTTCAACTGCAGAGGAGAATAGGGCAATCCCAGGAAAAGATGCCGCTGCTTTAAGGGACTGTCTGAAAGTGTCAAGTTAACATCCTGACATATTCCCAAACGTCCTTTTGTCCCTCAAGTCCAAGTGATGTACTGCCACAGAAGTTAACATTGCAACTGTCACCATTTTATAAATTTCAACCTTTTTTTTTCTGATTGGGGAGCTTTTTTTAGCACTTTGTGTGCTATAAGGCAGAAGAGAAGTGTTTCAGCAATTAATATTCTATCCTTCCGTTAAAAATTGTCAGAGAGGGAATTATGCAATGCCTAGTTTTAGGAGACAGAGGAACAATTAAATCTAGCAGCGCCAACATTAAATTAACATTAAACTTCAGCAAAATGTTGGAAAGCTTTTATACCCAACAAGCCTCTATTCTATATTTGGTGCAACAAATCCTTTTCTCCAATCACATCCACCCACCGTATTATGCAATGATTCTCAACAGTCAGATTGCAAAAATGGGGGAGAACGAAAAACTGCAAGAGAAATTTCACCCAGCTGATATGTAGCCAGCTTACTAGCCTCCAGATAGGACAACAAAATCAATGTTCCTTAAAATACTTTTATACACACCTACAAACTTTGTATGCCACCCACCTCAAAGACTCGGGGCCATTTAAATAACAATACCGACACAAACAAAAATCCCCAACACAACAAATCCCCAAAATATAACAGAGTTAATCTGAATCCCCCACCAACACTAAAGTTTTAATGCAGAGGTGTCAAACTCGATTTTATTGAGGGCTGCATCAGGGTTACGTTTGACTTGGGGGGCCAGGGTAGGCGTGGCCAGGGTGGGCCTGGCCAGCTCAATGTCACTTTGGGGGGGGGGCGGGCCTGTGGTGGTACGAGTGCTCTGCCAGCAAAAATGGGCTCCCGAGCTCTGTTTTCGGCTGTGATGGCCTCCTGCAATCCTCCGCCAGAGAAAACGGAGCTCAGGAGAGCCACAGGCGCCCTCATGAGCTTCATTTTCAGCTGCAACAGCCTCCAGCAACCCTCTACCAAGGAAATTGAGCCACTTGTGGCCCTCCCAAATGCCATTTTGGCTGGCAGAGGCACCATGGGCCAGCTCTTCACTGTTTTCAGGGCAGCCCATGGGCCAGATCTAAGCACCCCATGGGCTGGATCTGGCCCCTGAGTTTGACACCCCTGTTTTAATGGAATATGTAGTTTTAACAATCTTGAGAAAGGCTAGCTGGATGGAGGTCACTACAGAAGAGTGTTCCAGTGCAGACCACTATTGAGAAGGAATGCTTTCAGAGTCTTCAACTCATATTACCTTCTTGAGATGAACGCAGAGAATAAGAGAGATGAGTGCTGGGAATAAGAGAGCTGGTTCTAGAGATACACAGAGGCTTAACCACAAAGAGATTTGAAAGTTAAGAACAGATATCTGATTCTACCAGAAATGTTAAAAAAAAAAAAAAGCTTCTGATATGCAATAGTTAAGATGTTGGAGTGATACAAAGAAGACTCACATTCAATCAAATGTCTGGAAGGTCACCTGGTGACCCTGAGCCTAATTTTTATTTTTCAAAGGATTGTTATTGTAGGGAAAAATGAGGAAAATAATAATATAGCACTTCCTAAACCTCTTGGATGAAAGGTGGGATATAAATATAATAAATAAAATATTGCCTGTGTTTATCTAGTGCTTTGAATCTATTATGTGAGTTGTCTGATTTCGGTTAGTCATTAAACAAACTCAGCCACTGTGTTCCGTAAACCAACCCTGGTTTATGAGATATGATGATATGATGAAATCACAGTCGGCTGTGGTTTATTCAATGAAATTTAGGGAACTCTGCGAACAGAGTCATTTAAAGAAACATTTGAACACCCATAAAGTTTTTGCAATAAAGCTTTATGGAAGAAAAAAAAATTACTCGAGAGTTTCAACTCATCTCAGAGCTAATAAATAAAACAAAATATGAACCTAAAACACCAGAGATGGTATTCAGCCAGTTCTGACAGGTTCTGGAGAACCGGTAGCGGAAATTTTGAGTAGTTTGAAGAACTGGCAAATGGGCTGGGCCCACCCCTGCTGATCTTCTGTTGCTGAACAGAACGGAGCTGGAAACCAGGTTAGTGGGGTGGGGAGGGAATGGGGATTTTGCAGGAACTTTCCCCCAGGAGTGGGGAGGGAATGAGGATTTTGCAGTATCCTTCCCCTGCTACGCCCACCAAGCCACACCATGCCCACCAAGCCATGCCCACCGAACCAGTAGTAAAAAAAAACTTGAATCCCACCACTGTAAAACACATACACAATTCAGAAAGATATAAAATGTTTTCAGTTTTGTGAGAAAACCAACAACAGGGAAAAACAAACTTAACAATATTAGCCTTGAGAATGCTTTGTTTTGATGAACCTTCCAATTCACCTTTCAAGGTCACCTCATGGAGTCAATATAAGGGCTCATCTATCCACTTTCTTTTCATGACATGGCACAGAGCAAGTTATTTTTAACTAAGGAGTTTGGAACAAGCAAGTCCACAACATTTTAGAACAGTCACTAGAGAGATCTTGTTACTTTCACTGTGCTTTGAATGTAAAAAAAAAACACTTTATCATATTAGTACAATTTAGCTGCCTTCGGCTGCTCCAGACTTAATGTTGGGTCACATAAAATAAAGATGTTATGTGTTTTTTTTTGCTCAATTGCTATTTATATTCATTCGTCTTCAAACCTGGAATTAGAAAACAAAATCAAATTTGGCTCTAATCTCTTTGGCAAAGAATCTCTTCACTCAAGGTCCAATACAGACTCTCAATATAGCTTCCTATCTCAGAAAAATGAGATACAGAAGGACCAAAGTCACTTCCTTTTACATTTGCATTTTGGCTTTTCAGATCTCCAGATCCTATCAGAATACAGGCAGAGCAAGAATGACAAATTATGCCATCCTTCTGCTAACAACTGTTGCCATCAAATTCCAAGTTCTTTATAATTATAAGGTAAAGGTTCCCCTCGTACATATGTGCTGGTCATTCCCAACTCTAGGGGGCAGTGCTCATCTCCATTTCAAAGCCAAAGAGCCAGCGCTGTCCGAAGATGTCTCCGTGGTCATGTGGCTGGCATGACTAAATGCTGAAGGCACATGGAACACTGTTACCTTCCCACCAAAGTGGTTCCTATTTTTCTACTTGCATTTTTTACTTGCTTTCGAACTGCTAGGTTGGCAGAAGCTGGGACAAGTAACAGGAGCTCACTTCATGACGCGGCGCTAGGGATTTGAACTGCTGAATTGCTGAACCTTTTGATCAACAAGCTTAGTGTCATAGCCACTGAGTCATCGTGTCCCACCTTTTATAATTATATTTAGATACAAATGAATATATTACTGCATATATGCACACCCAGTTTGTTTATTTATTTGTGAAATTTATAAAACCACCTCACCATTTGTGAGTACATTAATTGTTTTTTTAAAAAAAACCAAATTAAATCAAAAGATAAAGACATAGCCAAGCCTGAGTGTAACATATCTCTCTGTAAGAAAATTTACAAGAAATTCCAGTTAGCCTATGCTTAAGATCAGGAATGATTTAAATGGTTTAAAGTTAGCTTAGCAAGAAGAAGCTAAGATCAATGTAGAGATGTTATTAATTTTTTTATTTCTTTTTTCACAATAGATTTTAGATTGTGTTTGTTAAAAATCTATACCGTGTACGGGTTCTGGGAAGTCGGGGGGGGGAAGGAGGTGGGGGGTCGGGGGGTCGGGTGGTGGGAGGGAGGGATATATATTAGGCTAGACATGATGTGTTAGATCTCAATGCAATGTGACTTCACATGTATACTGTTTTTCTTTAATTTTTCTTTAAAAATAGGATAAGCCAAATACATTAACATATAGTGGAAATACACCAAGGGGAGGAGGAGTAGGAAAGAAGAAAGATGGGTAGAGAGGGATGGGAGAGAGGGTGGGGTGGAAGGTGAAAAGGAAAGGGGGAGCGGATCTGGAGAGAGGAGTGGTAGAGGGGGAGGGGAAGTAGGGTAGAGGGGGATGATGGAGGGAAGATAGAAAGTAGGAGGGTGGTGGAAGAAAGAGGTGTATGGAGAATGGAAGAGGTATATTGTGCTTTTACTTTCTGGAGCATTGTGGACAAGAGGAATTGATGCAATTATTGTTTAATACTGTATGGTGTATACATATGAGTGTATGAAAATGAAAATGAAAATAAAATATACTAAAAGACAAAAAATTTTTTTTACAGATATACTGAAATATAATTCCCAATAATATCAACTAATATTGGATGGGCAATGAATTCATGAATTCTTAAGGAAAACAAAACATAGCTAAGCATAATGTATAGTTGGGGACCAACAAGAAAAACTAAACTAGAAAATAGAATTTTAGTTTAATTGATTTTGTAAGGATTTGATTTTACGGCCCCAGGGAGGGTGCATAAGGAGCCATAGGATTTTGGTGCTTTCCATTTTTATAGGACAAAAGAAAAATATTCTGCCCTTGAAATATATCTTATAGTTCCAGGGAAAAGTTCCATCACTCTTGTTTTTCATAGCACTAAAAGGAAGCCATCTGAAATGGTTTCCCTTAGCCAAAGAAAACTCTTATCTATCAGTTCCAAAGCACTCATATTATACCCAGATATCCTAAGAATTGAAGGAATAATAAAAATAATATTTAATAAGCCCCCCAAAAGAATGATGAAAGGTGACAAGACAAAAATCCCCCATCCATCTTTGTTTTCCATGCTATAGGCCAGGGGTCAGCAACAGTGGCTCTGGAGCCGCACGTGGCTATTTCATCCCTCTGCTGCGGCTCCCTGTCGCCGGTCGGCTCCACAATTGATAGGGCTTTCAGTTAGGACAGGTAGAGGAAAAAGAGTGCCACGCTAGGAGGAGACTCTATGGGGAACTGGACTTCCGGTCGGCTTCAGAATTGAACAGGGGGCTTCCGGTGAGGACCTTTGTGGTTCTTTGAGTGTTTAAGATTGCCAACCCCTGCTTTAGACCTAGTAAAGTTTTGAAAGTGTATTTCTTTTGCCACGGGTTCTCCATCCGTTCAGATTGCTCAGTCTGGTTTCTTCAAAATAGACAACAGCAATATAATGTGCAAACATTTTAAATACTTACAGGGTCTCTCAGTTCATCGTAGCCCGATGTACGAGGTATTTTCATAGGGATTTCATCTCCACATTCAGTATCTGAAGCATTGGGAGACTCTGCTAAGTCCGGGAACTCATCTCTCTTATGTCCTCTGAACCTTATTTTGTCCAGCCTCTTTAGCATGTTCAGCACTCCACTTTTCTGCTTTATCTTAACATGACGGTTGGAGTCCCTGAAGAACACAAAGGGAAAAAGGAGAGGAAAGCGTAAGATTATTATCAGGACATGTATTGAACATAGGTTCTGTTCAGGGTGGGTTCTGGCAGTCACTACTGCCATGGCTGTGCCGCATGCATGCATGTGCAGTGCAATAAAAATTGCTCTGAGCATGCATAGAAGCAAAAAGACCAAGATGGCGCCACCTATGGCACCATCGGAAAAACCGATTTAGGGGGCATGGCAGGCGAGGGTCGCTGCGGGTTCCAATGAGCCAGGCCGCCAAACCACTACCGGTTCAGCCGAACTGGTCCGAACCAGTAGGAACCCACTTCTGATTCTGTACTGCATCAATCCCACAACTATTGGCAGTATCCAAGGCAATTTCATGGTCTACAGAGTGATGGCTGATCATTTTATCATCACATGCTGAGAGCACGCCCCCGTGCCCATAATGTAATGTGCATGCAACTCCCATGTGCTCCCCGCCCCCTCCCCCTGGTGCATGTGCACATGACCCCACCGGCACCCCATTTTGGGCCTAGTAGGCCTCCCAGCAGCCTCCTGGAAGCAAAAACAGGCGACAGGAGGAACACCGCTGACCCGCACATGCCATCAAAGTGCTCCTCAATTCTTGGTTGTTTTGCAGTTCTTACTGGTGGGAGAGATCCCAGCCCGGTGCCATGGCTGTTAGGAATGTAATTCTAATGGTTGGGTTGGCAATATATAAATCATGTAACAATGGTGTAACTGTTTCTTTAAACCATACTGTAAAATGTGATTGGTTGCTGTATTCCTCAATCGGCCATAAGAGGGAGCCAGAATGCCTGTTAGATCTCTCTCTGTTTGTTAGATGCTGGGCTGATCTGATCTGGAAGTGCCATGAGCTATTGTAAGTTTTGCAACTGTTACAAACTTAGTGTACCGGATTGATTATATGTTATTGGACTATGTTATTTGGATTATCCTTTTACTGAGAGACGTTGATGACTGACTGTCTTATCTGTGTATGACTTGGACTGTTTGATGGACTCTGATACCTCTATTTCCACGAAAGTAAAAGCCTATTTAAACTGCAGTGTCTCTGTATGCTGGTTTGTGTGTTCTCCAACACAACTCTCACAACGCTTCGCTGAACGTACTCGCTCTCCTAACAGGGAGCTAACCTAACAATGGCGTTTCTTTCTTTTTCCCATGTCTTATTAAGGCAAAGGTAAAGGTTCCTCTCGCACATATGTGGTAGTCGTTACTGACTCAAGGTGGCGGTGCTCAACTCTGTTTCAAAACTGAAGAGCCAGCGCTATCCAAAGACGTCTCCATGGTCAAGTGGCCAGCATGACTAAACAACAAAGGTGAACGGAATGCTGTTACCTTCCCACCAAAGGTGATCCCTATTTTTCTACTTGCATTTTTACGTGCTTTCGAACTGCTAGTTTGGCAGAAGCTGAGACAAGTAACAGGAGCTCACCCCGTTAGATGGCATTAGGGATTCAAACCACCGAACTGCTGACCTTTCTGATCGACAAGCTCAGCGTCTTAGCCACTGGGCCACCACGTAGAAGCATAAACGTATCCAGGATCAAAGATGAAATCCTATTAGAATCCATAAGCTTCCATACTGACAGCTGCACATCTTGCTGGGATTGAAGTTAAACCTGTTTCTCCCCATTCCAAGATTTACAGTCACAGGAACAAAAGCTTAAATGCAACTCTTATTTGGAGATATATATCCAAGCACCATAAGCATATTGATGAAACCTCACACATTCCATCAGATTACGTTCTCACTGGCTTCATGTGGATATTAGGGTAGGGGAGAGAGTTGAGCCCTATGGCAGCCCTATGACAAAAGAGAAACCAGAGATTCAACCACTGCTACTAGCTCCCCCAATTCATTGTTTTTTTACTACCGGTTCTGTCGTTGTGGCTTGGTGGGCATGGCTTGGTGGTCATGTGACTGGGTGAATGGTCCCAGAAGGAACTCACAGACTGTAACATCAAAGACAGAAAACAAAAAAACAGTATAACAAAGTTGGAAGGGACCTTGGAGGTCTTCTAGTCCAATCCGCTGCTTAGGCAGGAACCCCTACACCACTTCAGACAAATGGTTATACATCATCTTCTTTAAAACTTCCAGTGTTGGAGCATTCACAACTTCTGAAGGCAAGCAGTTCCACTGATTAATTGTTCTAGCTGTCAAGAAATTTCTCCTTAGTTCTAAGTTGTTTTTCTCCTTGATTAGTTTTCACCCATTGCTTCTTGTCCTGCCCTCAGGTGCTTGGAAAATAGCTTAATTCTTCTTCTTTGTGGCAACCCCTGAGATATTGGAACACTGCTATCATGTCACCCTCTAGTCGTTCTTTTCATTAAACTAGACATACCTAGTTCCAACAAAGATGATTAGGGGACTAGAGGCCAAAACATATGAAGAATGCTTCATATGTTTTGGCCTCCAGTCCCCTAATCATCTTTGTTGCTCTTCTTTGCACTCTTTCTAGTGTTTCCACATCTTTTTTACACCGTGGCGACCAAAACTGGATGCAGTATTGGATTGGATTTATTCGATTTGTATGCCGCCCTATTCCCAGAGGGACTCAGGGCGGCTGAACAAAAGCCAGGGGGGGGGGGGCAAATACAAAAAGACAAAAACAAGACAACAATACAAACAATTTAAAAAACACAAGAAGCACAACCAAATTTGAGAAGGGGTGGAACTCTAGACCCCCAGGCCTGCTGAGACAGCCAGGACTTAACGGCTATACGGAAGGCCTGAAGGGTGGCGAGGGTCCGAATCTCCACGGGGAGATTGTTCCAAAGGGCCGGAGCAGCCACAGAGAAGGCCCTCCTCCGGGTGGACGAAAGCCAGCATTGGCCAGCAGATGGAATTTGGAGGAGGCCTAATCTGTGGGATCTAATGGGTCTATGGGAGATAATTGGCAGAAGGCGGTCTCTCAAGTACCCAGGTCCAATACCATGTAGGGCTTTATAAGTGACAACTAGCACCTTGAAGCGTATCCGGAGACCAATAGGCAGCCAGTGCAGCTCGCGGAGGATAGGTGTAACGTGGGTGTACCGAGGCACACGCACAATCGCTCGCGCGGCTGCATTCTGGACCAGCTGTAGTCTCCGAATACTCTTCAAGGGCTGCCCAGTATTCCAAGTGTGGCCTTACCAAGGCAATTTTAAAGTGGTATTAACACTTCACACGATCTTGATTCTATCCCTCTGTTTAGGCAGCCTAGAACTGTGTTGGCAGCACACTGCATACTGCTGGCTCATATTTAAATGGTCCACTAGAACTCTAAGATCCCTCTCACAGTTACTACTATTGAGCGAGGTACCACATATGCTGGTACCTGTGCATTTTGTTTTTCTTGCCTAAATGTAGAACCTTACTTTTTTTACCATTGAAGGACAGTAGCAGACTCCCAATCCCACCATACTAGAACAAAATGTTTATGACCTCAAACCAAAGTATGATTTGAACTGGGGAAAAACCTACAGCTGGGAACATGCTGTACGAATTAGAAGAGGAAAATCCTCATATCTGCAATCTTAGAAGTTGCTTAGAGCAAAAACAGCTCAAATACTTAAAACAAGCCATAAATATGCAGATCTGCATTCCTGGGGATAACATTCTGTATCACTGACTCTTCGTTTATAGCATTCTCCTATTCACGTAAACACAACCACAGATACCGAATATATCATTCATATACAGGAATACATTTTCCCAAAATCTTTCACAATTGACTAACGTTTCGTAATGCTAGCTATCCCTTAGGAAGTTATATGAGAGTAAATCTTCCAATACTGTAGTATTTCATGATGTTCAGAAACACTCTGAAAGATTTATTTTCAAAAGAATGGAGCAGCAAAGAAAACATTCTAGAGAAAGAGTGCGCAGAAGAACAACAAAGAGGATAAGGGGTTGGGACCAGTTGTGGTATTCACTTACCTTCCCTATCCGTTTGCAAACGTAAGTGCATGCGCTGCCACTGTGCATGCGCTTAGCCTTCAGCGCATGCGCTTTTGGCTTACAAAGTGCCTAAATGGGATGCCATAGAGCTGGGGTGGGTTGGCAGTGCCACCCATGATTTCTGCCACCAGTTTGGCCGAACTGGTCCGAACCAATAGAATACCACCTCTGGTTGGGACACTACATTGTATGATGAACAGCTGAGGGAATTAAGTATGTTTAGCCTAATGAAGATAAGGCTCAGGGAAGACATGAGGGCTGTCACAGGGAAGAGAGAGATCAAGAGGGGATCAACCTGAACAGGAGAAGAAGGATGGAAGGATCATCAGAGAGATATTCAACCTAGAAATAAGGAGCAATTTTCTGACAGTGAGAACAATTAATCAATAGAACGGCTGCCTCCTAAATTTGTGGTGCTCCATTGTTGAAGGTTTTCCAGAAGAGAAATGGAATGGTGTATGTTTTTCTGACTTGGGCAGGGGGTTGGAATAGAAAACGTCAAAGGTCCTTCCAGGCCTCTGAGTCTAAGACAGTCAGTCAGTCAGTCAGTCAGACAGACAGACAGACAACACAGACAGTCAGACAACACAGACAGAGACAGACAGACAGACAGACCGATCTATCTATCTATCTATCTATCTATCTATCTATCTATCTATCTATCTATCTATTTATCTATCCCTCCCTCCTTTTGTATTGAATAAATGTAGGGGTTTTTTTTATCCATCATAATTGATTGCTACTGTAAGGTTGGGGGTTCTCAGAATCTTAGCTAGAGGTTCCCCCAAACCCCTGTGAACCCCCAGCAGCCCACCCCTGAATTCTTCAGATATTTTATTGGCCTTAATTTTATTATTTTAAAGTAGCAGAGGACACTAAGTTGGCTATCTCTCCAGCAAGCACCCTCTGGAAGAGCTCCTTTATCGTATTCTTGTATACGTTTGTGGTTCCTATTATCTTTTACTACAATCTAAATAAAAACTGTTGTTCACTCTTTCTCTTGAAACTGAATGGAAAACAATGGGAAGTCAGGGAAGGTGGCTTCTGAAAGCTAAGACAGAATGACATAATGACAAAACTGTGATTCCTCCCTACATCTCTCTCACCCATGAGAATCTCATCAAATTTTTATTTTCTTTTGGGAAAAATAACCGTTTTGTTTCCAGCACCCTTAACAATTACGAATGATAAAAATGCAAGGAATTTTTTCAGCACAGCACCAGTTCAAAGGATCAGCAGTAACTACCAAAGACTTTACATAATATTTTACAAAATCACAGACTATAATCAGATCTTGCTTAACAACCGCAAGTAACAGGTTTGGGAAGACTGGCTTATAAAACTTACACAAAAGCCCCCCCAAAAACCCCACACGCATTTCATATTGAAAAACATAAAAGCCAACAGATGGGAAAATTTCTCCTATCTATTCACAGTAAGTATTGTTCACTTCCATGCAAGTTTCATTAGCCTCCGGGTTTTATTTCTGTTTTCAAAATCGGAAACCATATCCTGATTGCGAGACTGCCAGTGTGCAGGAATTCTAGGCTTGTGATTACATACTTCAATTAGTTCATACAAAAAGTCTAAAGGCCACACAGCCAATTTATAAACACATTTCACTAGGAGCTTTAAAGAAAAACACTGCCACTAACAAGAAACAGAACAGCTCCAGCTGGCACTATTAAACAAGGGGAGAGTTGAAGAGGGGGGGGGGAACTTGTTACAAGCAATAACTCAGTCTGAACCACGCACATAATTTCCAGATCGCTCAATCAATATGGCTTGGAACATCAATGGTCTCAATTAGGAAAGAATGTGGGAAGCACCAGTTGCTTCAATCACTAATTGCAGGGGTGTCAACTTGCAACATCAGAACCAATAGGTTGGCTTGCTGCTCTACAATAGATCCTATGGTTCAACTCAACATGCCCCTTCGGCCGATGCTGCCGGAGTGTGTTTGCAGTAGCGCCTCTTGGTTTTGGGATAGGGATAAGGATAGGGATAGGGATAAGGATAAGGATAGGGATAGGGATAAGGATAAGGATAGGGATAGGGATAGGGAAAGGGGTAGGGAAAGGGATAGGGATAGGGAAAGGGATAGGGAAAGGGGTAGAGGTAGGGGTAGGTGTACAGGTAGGGGTAGGGAAAGGGATAGGGATAAGGATAGGGATAGGGATAGGGATAGGAATAGGAATAGGGATAGGGATAATGAAAGGGATAGGAATAGGGATAGGAATAGGGAAAGTGATAGGGGTAGGGATAGGGATAGGGATAGGGTAGAATGGGATGGGATGGGATGGGATAGGATGGGATGGAATAGAATAGAATAGAATTCTTTATTGGCCAAGTGTAATTGAACACACAAGGAATTTGTCTTTAGTGCAGATGCTCTCAGTGTACATAAAAAGACAAGATACATTCGTCAAGAATCATAAGGTACAACACTTAATGATAGTCATAGGGTACTCCCTATTAGCAACAGCAATAGCAATAGCAGTTAGACTTATATACCGCTTCATAGGGCTTTCAGCCCTCTCTAAGCGGTTTACAGAGTCAGCATATTGCCCCCAACAACAGTCCGGGTCCTCATTTTACCCACCTCGGAAGGATGGAAGGCTGAGTCAACCTTGAGCCAGTGAGATTTGAACAGCCGAACTGCAGAACTGCAGTCAGCTGAAGTAGCCTGCAGTGCTGCATTTAACCACTGCACCACCTCGGCTCTCCCATTGGATCCGTTTTTATTTAACTAATATTTTTCAAAGGAGATAACACATAGACCATAACAGTCAAAAGTTTTTGTTTTAGCCAGGGGCTAGTAAGGCATGAGGGACGCGGTAGCTCAGTGGCTAAGACGCTGAGCTTGTCAATCAGAAAGTTCGGCAGTTCGAATCCCTAGTGCCACATAACAGAGTGAGCTCTTGTCACTTGTCCCAACTTCTGCCAACCTAGCAGTTCGAAGGCATGTAAAAATGCAAGTAGAAAAATAGGGACCATTTTTGTGGGAAGGTAACAGTGTTCCATGTGCCTTCGGCGTTTAGTCATGCCAGCCACATGACCACGGAGACGTCTTTGGACAGCGCTGGCTCTTCGGCTTTGAAACAGAGACGAGCACCGCCCCCTAGAGTCAGGAATGACTAGCACAAATGTCCCAGGGGGACCTTTACCTTAACAAGGCATGGAAAAAGAAAAAAACACCATGGCATTAGCCCAGGATCTCTCCCACCAGTGAAAACTGCAAAACAACCAAGAATTGAGGAGCACTTTGCTGGCAAGAGATCTGTAACATTAACCCCCACTCCATTTCCAACAATCTTGAAAGGTTAGAATGGGATCTGCAAAGAAATTTGACAAAACATCAGTTACTAGACTTTCCTGATTGGGAGGGGGGGACTGATTGACAGCAGCTGCTTTCACAAACAGCTAGTCCAGTTACATCCTGCATGGTCTCTGAGATAAGGGCTAAAAAGGCTAACAACAACAAACTAATTCAGAGTACAGTGTCAAACTCACGTGGTCACGTGACATATCAGGACACTTCCCCATTTTGCTGAACAGGGCATGGGCGTGGCCAGTGTGTGACACATCCAACCCATGGGCTGGGAGTTTGACAGCCCTGACTTATGGACTATCTTCAGTTTTGAGAACAAATGAGGTTTATTGGGGACTAAAACTCATCTTTTCTGTGCCTGTTTATTTTTACAGCTACTTTTCTCCCAGTTAAGTGTTAAAAAGTGGGCAAACTTTTATCTTACATAACACCCATCATCCCATCATCTATTTGAGTCATGGGAATTCAAAAACAGGAATAAGGAACCTTTTAATAGCTGTGGACTACACTTAACTGTTTAATGTAGTGATTTTATTTAAAATTACAATTACTACACATAAAAACTAATACAATAATTATCATCAAGTTACGAATATAATAGAGCCTGCCAATTACATTCATAACCCAAGGATTCACTGGAGGGAATCACGTAAAATGAATGTGAAAAATCCCTTTCACCCACGCATTCAGTAATAGAATGCGCAGGTTGTTAAATGAATGAGGTATCTCAGGGTGGGGAAGGTCGGGGGGGCTAGTGATGGAACAGGCCACCTAAGGCCTCCCCAGCTCACTAAGGTACCTCATGCTCCCCACAATTGCTTTCCCCCCCCCAATCCTGCCATGCTGGATGGCGAGGGCTTGTCAACTATTTTCAGGCTTGAAGTAAAGTGTTAATGTACCAGTGTCAAACTCGTGATGTCACATTGTCGTCACATGACGTATCACAACTTTTTCCCCCTTTGCAGAGCTGGGGTGGGCGTGGCCTGTGTGTGACGCATCCGGCCCATGGGCCACCAGTTTGACACCCCTGAGTTAATGTATCACCCACTTAAAATGTTTTCAGAAATCATACTGTCAGGTCCAACTTCATTTAATAATCAGGAAAGAAACCACTCAACTCCATTTGGTTGAAATTAAGTGTACTTTTACTAATTACAAATGAACAGTAGCGAAGCGAAGCTGAATCTGGTTAATTAGGCACGAAAGCAAAGAATATCATGTATAATTCAATCCCCTCCCCTTGGCACCCCAGTCCATAGTCCAATTATAATTCACCCAACTGTCAGGTGGGAGATATCTTCAAAAAACATCATCAGGGTGGAACGCTGGACAGTTAACCTTGGCGGGAAACTCCCTTCCTCCACATGCGCAATAAGATGGTCAGGTCAGCGTCTAGAATCTTCCTCCAGCACATAACGAATCCCTTCCCAAATACCATGCTCTCCTTCCCCGTTTCAATGGCAGCCGAAGCAGCAGCAAAGCAGAGGCTGATACATACCATTATATTCAGTGGTACCATCGGAACAGATTGAGAGATGCCACTAAAAAAGGAAACAGCCCCCCCCCCCCACAATGCTCCTTCAGCTTTAAGAGGGCAGCTCTGAAAGTAAAAACAAGCCAGCCACCATTTTCCATACTTTGAAATTGCAAGTCGTCATCATAAATTGGGAACCATGACTTGACCACCAAGATGACAGGCATTATAAATAAGATAAATCGCTTTCCGTCAAGCTACGTTTTTCATATGCACAAAGAAGCTAAGTGATAAAGGGGACAACAACAAAAAATCATTTCTGAGCCATCAGAGAAGGTGGAAAACGCTACCCTTTTTAAAAGAGAGACTTTTCTTACGACATTAACATATCGTTGATGAAATAAATTAGTAAAATTGATATAGGTCTTGGCATGCCTTTATCCTTCAGCACAAGACACGTTGATTAACCTCCCCATAATTTAATGTTTCAATCGCCAATAATATTAATATACTCAAGACTGACTAAAGGTTGGTTTATTAAAATAAGAAATCTGTTAATGCTTCTTTTGCTCCCAGTGAGCTTGCTATGAATTTTAAAATGCATATTTGCCGCAATGATAAAGACCCAGTTTCTTTAATTATAACACTGATTTTCATTGAACTTATTAATATTTCAATTCTTCTTTGAGCTAAAGAAGTGCAAAACCTGCATTGGATCTTTGGGAAAACAAAGAGGGTGATGCCGCTTTGTAAAATCGCTTGACTATCGTATATTGTACTGCTTCTTTCTGTGTGTGTATGATCTTTGCTTTTATTTTACTAGCTGATAACCCAGTGTTGTCTGGATATTTATTTATAGCGGGAAAATGTCAGGACCAAATGTAATTTCTAATGTTGGATTTTCCCCCTTACCAGAGGCAACTTGACTGTGCTGCATAGTAGAAGCCATTTTACAGTAGAAGCCATTTTAAGGCACAACAGGCTGTATCTTAATAGAACACACACCCCAAGGCGTGTTAGGGGTGTCTTACCCCCACAGTATTCTTCTCCAGAGAGCATGTTATCTATGTACCAAGTTTGGTTGAAATTGTTCAAGGCATTCCAGAGTTATGCTGAAACAAACACACACACACACACACACACACACACACACACACACACACACACATTTAGAGAATAGATAGATAGATAGATAGATAGATAGATAGATAGATAGATAGATAGATAGATAGATAGATAGATAGATAGATAGATAGATAGATAGATAGATATAGATAGATGATAGATCGATCCAGAGTTATGCTGGAACACACACACACACACACACAGAGGGAGGGAGGGAGATTTATATCTATATAGTTTAATTTTATTTATGTTGTGTTTTTAAAGTTTCAAAGTCTTAAGGGGCCCAGTGTCATGTGGACACAAATAGCCCTTAATTGTAACTAACCTAATTAACTCATTAAGCAAATGAGTGAGGAGAAGAATATCCAAGCTGGACATTGTGTACAGATAATCCTCAACTTGCGACCACAACTGAGCCCAAAATTTCTGTTGTTAAGTGAGACATTTGCTAAGTGAGTTTTGCCCCATTTTACAACCTTTCTTCACTCAGTTGTTAAATGAATCACTGCAGCTGATGAGTTAGTAACCCACTTGCTAAGTGAATCTGTCTTCCCCGTTAACTTTGCTTGTCAGAAGGTCGAAAATAAGTAATCACATGACCTCGGGACACTGCGATGGCCATAAGCATAAACCAGTTATCAAGCGTCTGAATTCTGATCACATGATCACATGGGGACGCTGCAAAGGTCGTAACTGTGAAAAACGGTCCCTAAATCACTTCTCTCAGTGCCGGTGAAACTTTAAATGAACTGTTGCAAGTCAAGGACTATCCTGCATAGGCAATAGTTTCAAATCTGATTAGCTAGACTGTATGCGACTGAGTAACACTGAGTAAAAACATACCCAAAATAGGGAAGAGCAGCTAGTCTGCAAAAGGGCAGCGTAAGTCACACTGGAGGATAAGAAAACTATGCAAGAAATGCAACACTTTTCCTCTGTCCCATTGGCACCTAGAAGGAGGCATGTGATTTTTGGCACTTACGTGTATGGCGATACTAATTCCGCCCATTATAATAACACAAAGCTCTAGGAGAAGATTAAGAAAGAAAAAGCAAGAAAATCAAACCTAGACAACTAAGCAATCTGACCTGCACCGTGGCACGACATAACCGCGAACGTCAAAAGCGCGCCGACAACACCGCAGCGCTAAAACCGCGATGTCAAAAGCGCGCCAACAACAGCGCGCCGACAGAAGCGCGATTTAACTTAAGGTAAGGTTTAGGGTTAGGTTTAGGGTTAGGTTTAGGGTAGGTTTAGCGTTAGGTTTAGGGTTAGGTTTAGGGTTATTTTTAGGGTTATGTTACAGCGCGCTTCTGTCGGCGCACTGTTGTCGGCACGCTGTTGTCGCGCGGTTTTGACGGTGCGGTTTTGTCACTGCGCTTTAGTCACACGCGCTTTAGTCTACCGCGGTTTTGTGGTGGAACCGACCTGCACACAATATTTTACCTAAAACCTACTAGGGGAATGAAAACCTATGCAAGTAGTCCTTGACTTAAGACCACAATTGTGTCCAAATTTCTATTGCTTGGCGAGACAGCTGTTGAGTAAATTTTGCCCCATTTTACAACCTGTCTTGCCACAGTTGTTAAGTGAATCACCATGACTGTTAAGTTAACAACAATTGTAAAATTAATCTGGCTTCCCCGTTGATTTGTCAGGAGGTTGCAAATGGGGATAACATGATCCTGAGACACTGGAACTGTCGTAAATATGAGTCCATTGCCAAGCAACTGCGTTCTGGTCACGTGGCCATGGGGATGTTGCAATGGACGTAAGTGGAAAAAGCAGTCATAAGTTTTTTTTTCCAGTAACTTTGAACGGTCATAGAATGAACTGTTGTAAGTTGAGGGCTACCTGTGGTTCTAGGTTCCAGTGATGGCTAACCTTTTTGTCCTCACATGCCAAAAGCACATGCACAGCGGTGCGTGTGAGCATGCCCACACTTATAATACAATGTGCCCCGCCCCTTGCACATGCACACGTGATTCCCCCGTGCTCACTCCACCCCCTGTGCATGCACGTGACCCCCCCAGTGCTTCCCCACTCCATGCGCATGCCACAACCGCCCCGCGCCCCATTTGGGGCCTAGAAGGCCTCTCTGAAGGCTCCTGGGACCAAAAATGGGGCACAGGGGCCACGCCACCTCCCCCTGCGCTCCCCCCCATGCATGCACGGTTGTCTCCCACATGCACGGCAGAGGCCCAAAAAGCTGGCCGGCAGGAGGCATGTACGCATGCACAGTTGAGCTGAGCTGGGGCAATGGCTCGCGTGCCTACAGAGAGGGCTCCGCGTGCCACCTTCTGGCTGCTGGCAACCAGAAGACACATTAAAATATGGGGGACGACCCCAGAGCATCTAAACAAAAATGGCAGGGCTGAAGGGAGTCCGCCAACATAAAGATATTGAGAAGATGGGAAAAGAGCCAACTAATATTTAATTTTTTATGTCACTGAAGAGAATGTCCACTTAACCATGCAGTACATTACTGGTGCTCATTAAATCCTAGAACAAAAGTAGCATTTCTCTACTGATATTCATTACATGGAACAAACTCTCCATGAAGGTTAGGAAACTGCACATTTATCTGTTTTCTAAGGATTTTACTCCAGTCTAGATTTTCTCCTTCAGTCCTAACAATAGCCTCTTTAAACAGCTTACTGCATAAAATGTCTGTATCCATCTGTTCATTATATTTATTATGCATATTTAATTATTTATTGTCTCAACTAATTGGAACCAAAATTACATACATAAACTAAATTAAACAGACAATATAAATCAAATCTATTTTTAAGAAAGGAAAAGGAAAACAGCAAAGGAGACTGAAAATTTATCTATTTATCTATGGTGCAAAATAATCTCAAAAAACATTGGGTCCATCAATGGCGTCACCATTAACTGTAATATACTATTACATCTTGTTCTGTTCTATTTTAATTTTTTAATTCTGCTCTGTGACCGTAAGAAATGATTGATTGAAACATCAACTAAAATGCTAAAAAAAAAATCTCTCTCTTTTTGGTCCATATTTTAACTTAAATTGATTTGTTATTTCGTTCCCAAAAATGATGAAGAAATTGCTACATATTGAATGAATTGTTTCTTTGTTTGAAAACATTCTTGAAGAACTTGGGAAAATTTTCTACCAATCTTTTACCATAAATCCAGTATCAATTCATAGTCCATCTATCCTAATGCATATGAATTGATTCAACAATTAAGAAACCGATTCTTTGTTAGTGTAGGCTGTTAAGATTCACTGAAAAACTGGAGCATATATCTCATTACTTCGATGGTATTATAAATGTGACAAAGTGTATTTAAAAAAATACACAACCAAGTTAGAAATAAATTTACAATGAAGAATAAATTTAATCACATTTGGTCATCTCTTATTAGCTGTATTGATATTTTCCATAATAGATTACCCTTGTTGGTAAAACTACCATCTTGGATCAATATAATAAATATGGAGGATCGCAACACTTCTATTCCTCAAGCTCATATAGATATTTACAATTGTTAAATATTTTTCTAACTTAGGCCGTGTAAAGAAATGACCATTCCTCTAATATTAAAAGCGTGGCACGACAAAACCGCGCTCCACTAAAGTGCGCCCGATTAAACCGCGTCGCTGACGTCATCAGCAGGGCGACAACAGCGACCGCGGAGAAAAAAGGGCGCTTTAAATAGCGCTTTGAAAGCAAACCGATTCAAGTTAAGGTAAGGGTTAGGTTTAGGGTTAGGTTTAGGGTTAGGTTAAGGGTTAGGGTTAGGTTAAGGGTTAGGATTAGGTTTAGCGTTAGGTTAAGGGTTAGGTTTAGGGTTAGGTTTAGGGTTAGGTTAAGGGTTAGGTTTAGGGTTAGGTTTAGGATTAGGTGTTAATTTTAGCTTTAGCGTTTACAGCGTGCTTTTTTCTCCGCGCTGTTGTCGCACTGTGATGACGTCAGCTACGCGGTTTCGTCGAGCGCGCTTTAGTCGAACGCGGTTTTGTGGTGAAACCTATTAAAAGAACCTGATGTAATTAAAACAACAAAAGGAAGGTTAACAGTGGCATACTAGTAGATCTGTAAAAAAGAAACGCCTATCTGAGCCTCTATAACCATGTTTCTATTTCTGTTTTTTTTTTTTAATGCAAAGGAATAAAAATAATTAAAAAAAGAAAACTCTTTCTGGAACAGTTTCTACAGTATTTGTCATCACAAAGAGAAAGACAAAACCGTGGCATTTCAATTTTTAAAAAAAATATATCTTATGTCTTCCCACCAGCTACCTACACAGTGTCTATTTTGGTTTTCATATACACATTATTAGTAAACATCCCAATTATATAAACGATTCATAGGAAGCCACCCAAGAATTTAGGCTCAGCATCATTCGTCTGTTATCCATGCAACGAATTCAAGGCCTTTGCTGGGACAAGAATATTTTCTCTTTCTTAAGATAATAGCTCGCTTTGTTGTTACTGGAAGCATACTGTTGTGCAATACTCTTCCTAAAAGAGAGAAGGACTGACGACATGGACTTCTTGGCATTAACGCTTGATTGAATTAAACAAACTCAATCATGATCAATCTCAAAGTAAATATTTACAGGAGCTTACACGAAACTCCTCATTTCAGAAAATCACGAATATCTTCTTCCCACTGAAAAATCAGAATCCCCATACTTTAGGGATATATTTCTTTTTTTTCCCCTAGCATTTTTCCCTCAAGTGCACAATCTACTTCAGGGGTATCAAACTTGATTTCATTAAGCGCCACATCAGGGTTGTGTTAGACCTCGGGGGGGGGGATATATGTGGTCAGGGTGGGAATGGCCTGCACGATATCACTTGTGTTGGCGCACCTGTGGTGGCCCAAGCACTCTGCCAGCAAAAATGGGCACCCCAGCTCTCCTTTCAGTTGTGACGGCTTCCTGCAACCCTCTGCCAGTGAAAATGGAGCTCAGGGGGGCTACGTGCTCCATTTTCATTGGCAGAAGCACGATGGGCTGAGCCTTCACTGTTTCCAGATTGGCCCTGCAGGTGCTCAGGAGGGCCACGTGCTCCATTTTCATTGGCAGAAGCACGATGGGCTGGGCCTTCACTGTTTGCAGATTGGCCCTAAGCACCCTGCGAGTCAGATCCGGATCCTGGGCCTTGAGTTTGACACCCCTGGTCTACTTTTTCTTTTAATCAGTTGAATGTTGATTCATTGGTTGTGAAAGGAATTGACCAACCAGCTTGTTGCCTGATCCTGATATAGCAATAGCAATAGCAGTTAGACTTATATACCGCTTCATAGGGCTTTCAGCCCTCTCTAAGCGGTTTAGAGTCAGCATATCACCCCCACAGTCTGGGTCCTCATTTCACCCACCTCGGAAGGATGGAAGGCTGAGTCAACCTTGAGCTGGTGAGATTAGAACCGCTGAACTGCAGATAACAGTCAGCTGAAGTGGCCTGCAGTACTGCACCCTAACTACTGCGCCACCTCAGCTATTATGGATTGAGAAAGAAGGACTGGCCCAAAGTCACCCAGCTGGTTTTCATACCTAAAGCAGGACTAGAACTCACAAACCCTTGGTTTCTAGACCAACACCTTAACTGGTTCTCTCTTTTAGGCCCTGATTAACCTTAATCACTACCTCCTGTCATTATCCTTAAATTGCCCCTTTCCCCAAATCCTTACATATGCAACAATTTAATGCAGCTGTACTGAAGTCTTGGCCCTAAAATAAATGTTTCAGCTTTTAAATATATATATATATATATATTTTCTGAGCTCACATGCCTGTGCTGGATTCTTAAGAATTTATAGAATTCATAATCCATGAATTAGGATGAATGCGGAAGACTAACAAATTCCATTTGTCCTCTTCCCCACTTCCCTCCTCCCCCCGCAAGCTAAGCGCTGGGCCTGTAGAAGTCTACGCTTTATCAGAATCAGAAGGGCACTATCACTAAGTTGGCTCTTGGGTTTCAACAGTCATTCCCACAGCTATTATGCTCTCTGAGTCAAGCCAAAGAAAAGCCATTTACCTTTTATAGATAACAGCGTGCTCTGCGATATTAACCATAGGAAGCACAGAGTTATATTGGAGTCGCTGAATCACATGCCCGTTATCTCACTTTGCCACTGCTGGGCAACCCAAATGAATGCCAACACTTAGAAATACCCAGATAAGTTGTTGGGCATATGATTTAGACAAGGCACAAGGCAGGCTAGAGTCACTTAAAAAATGGATTTACAAACAGCAGTTGCATATTAAATTCAGTAAGCCCACAAAGAAATGTATCTGAAGACTTGGCACACACCTGGTAGCCTTAGAATATGCGGCACTATCATTCTCACCATCTCTAGTGTGGCCAGATGTCTAATACACCTACGGTACCATACTGGTAGTGATTGGTCCTTAACTTGGTCCTTAACACCAATAAGACCAAGGAGCTTATCGTGGACTATAGAAGGAATAGATCAGACCAGTGGTGGGATTCACATTTTTTTATTACCGGTTCTGTGGAAGTGGCATGGCTTGGTGGGCGTGGATTGGTGGACGTGGCAGGGGAAGAATACTGTAAAATCTTCATTCCCTCCCCACTCCAGGGGAAGGATACTGCAAAATCCCCATTTCCTCCCAATCAGCTGGGCCTCGGGAGGCAGAGAATAGATGGGGGGCAGGGCCAGTCAGAGATGGTATTTACCAGTTCTCTGAACTACTCAAAATATCCGCTACCGGTTCTCCAGAACGGGTCAGAACCTGCTGAATACCACCTCTGAATCAGACATCCAGCCCTTGCTTATCAATGGAGATCGAGCGGAGCAAGTGGCCAGTTTTAAGTTTCTGGGTGTTATCATAAGAGAGGAACTGATCTGAGGCACTCACATTGCAGCACTGGTCAAAAGGGCCCAGCAGAGATTATACTACCTGAGACTTCCCAGGAAACAACAAATGAATGAAAAACTGCTGGCAACATTCTACTGCTGCACTATAGAGAGTATTTTAACTTACTGCACCTGTGTATAGTTTGCTAATTGCACAGTAGCAGATAGGAATGCGCTCCAGAGGGCCAACATCATTGCCCAGAGGATCATTGGTTGCTGTCTCCCTCTTTGGAAGAGCTGCCTTAAGAAAGTTCAAAACATTCTTAAAGATCCATCTCATCCTGGACACCCTTTTTTTAAACTATTACCATCTGGCAGACGGTACAGGACAATAAAAACAAGGACAAATAGACTGAAAAACAGCTTCTATCCCAGAGCAGTAACTATATTGAATTCTGCAGTATAGTGCAATATTAATGTAATATCAGGGAGTTTCAATTCAATTGTATAGTTTGTGTTTTATTTTTATAGTTATAATGTATACTGAAGATGGCATTTAATTTTGTTGTACGAGGTGCAATGACAATAAAGTAAATTAAGCTATTTTTTTTCAAAAGGAAAGAATAGTGAGCTTGTGTAAATCACACCTTTCCTGCCATCTTAAAACCTCTGCATGCCTTTCTGTGGAAAACCTATGAGGTTTAGGAGATAAGAGATCTACAGATTAATCCAAAACAGCACGCTGGGAAACCTTTCTTCTTGCAAAGGACCTCTGAAACCTAATACCAAGAATCAAGGCAAAGATTTAGCTGGCCAAGCATCCTGTTCCCAGCCAATAGCAAACTCTTATCTCGGGGTGCAGATAACTAACAATCTGAACTGGTCTCTCCACATGTCATCCTTAGTGAAGTGTGCAAACCAGCGTCTTTCTCCTTCTGTCCTGGCCACTTTTTACAGAGGACCGACTGAGAGTTTTAACAAACTGCATCACTGGTTTGTTGGCAGCAGTGCCTCAGACAGAAAGTCCATTCAGAGAGTGGTAAGGACAGTGGAGAAGATTATAGGAATTTCATTTAATGTATGCCGGTTACTGTACATTCAAGTGACAATGAAGTTATTATTCTATTCTATTATTTAGAACAAATGCAGTGTCCCATTTACATTCAGGGTCTTCCGCCACTGGTATTCAGAAACAGTAACTTTTACTATATACTTTTTAAACTTTACTTTTAGCTGTAAAGGTCATGCAAAATAAATTTAAGAACACCAAAACAGCAATAATGGGTCAGATTAAAGGGCTTCTTTCCATCCTGGCCTTGCAATGCCATAAGAAGAATGACAGCAACTCATGCAAATGTCATTTAATTGGCATATCTATTACCAAAAATGCTTCTCTTTCATCTAGGTTAAAGCAGTATTGAAATGTGCTTGTCATAAGCCAGCAAAATGATGAATATCAAGATATTTCACTCCCAAGCAAACCAGGCTAGGCAAATGGGGGGAATTTCTCTCTTTCCACAGGTGTGTATAAGACACTTGAATATATAGGTGTATAATTATGTATGCATGCCAGTCAGAAACAACACTCTCAAAATGCCCAGAGCAAAATAAATAATAATTAATATTGGTATGAACTGGATTTATAGCTACTAACTAAAATTATTTAATTGACTGCCTGTAAAACAGAGGCACCGTCAACATATATCAACCAACCTTGCTTTTTTTTTTAAATCATTGTATTTATTTATTAGTTTATAATACATAATACAAAAATACAAAGAAAATAGTAGGAAATAGGAGAGGAAAAAGGGAAAGGGAAAGGGAAAGGGAAAGGGAAAGGGAAAGGGAAAGGGAAAGGGAAAGGGAGGAAGGAAGGAAGGAAGGAAGGAAGGAAGGAAGGAAGGAAGGAAGGAAGGAAGGAAGAAAGAAAGAAAGAGGCGCTGACTTCCGACTTCCTTTGGTGTTAACATGATAATAACATCAAACTTCAATGTTTTACTTTTACATAATAACATAAATTACCCATTTCTATAAATTAGGAAAATAGGAAAGGAAAAAAGGAAGAGGAAGAGGAAGAGGAAGAGAAAGAAAGGAAGAAAGAAAGAAAGAAAGAAAGAAAGAAAGAAAGAAAGAAAGAAAGGGCACTGACTTCCAACTTCCTTTGGTGTGAATACGATAATAACATCAAACTTCAACGTTTTACTTTTACGTAATAATATAAATTATCCATTTCTATAAAAACAAACATATTAATCAGTAAAACCCAAACTCAAAGTTTCATTTTTTTTTCCACCTCAAGCACAAAGTCCAGAAGCAATGATAAAAGGATAACGTAATAAAGACACCATAAAACCAGGTTCATAATAACTTTTCACCAATCAAAAATCAAACATAATACACGTGGTCCTCTTAAGTATATCTACTCAGGTGTCAACAACACTGAATTCAATGCTGTGTTACCTGATGTTTAAATCCTGATTAAATTAATTTCAGTGCTTAATGATCCCAACATCTGTTAAAAGCTGTCTAGGGACATGGATGGATTGTGCCTACTATGCTTTAGATCAGCAACCATAAGTCTGCTTAATTATTTGCTTAATTACTTATTGTGTGTCCATGTACTTCTTTTATGAGCTAATAAGGTAAATAGTAAGGGAAGCAGTAAGGGAAATGTTCAGATGAAAAAAAAGAGTAAAAATTAAAATTAAAATCCCAATGCCAGCACAGCTCCAAAACAAGGCTAACTGAAGGAGGGAGGGAGGGAGGGAGGGAGGGAAAGAAGGAAGGAAGGAAGGAAGGAAGGAAGGAAGGAAGGAAGGAAGGAAGGAAGGAAGGAAGGAAGGAAGGAAGGAAGGAAGGTAGCTAGGTTCTACTTGGAAAATAAGTCCCAAGGGCATGATGCTGAGAGCAAAACTGAACTGGATTGATCATCGCGATTGACACAGCCATGCCTATAGAAAGCAATACAAAATTGGTTTGTTATTGTCGTGTTCCAGGAAATTTTGTTTTACTTTCCAATCTAGCCTATCAAACATTCTCTGGAAATGTTCCATTCAAGTACCAGCTGATCCTTGTGTTGTTTAGCCTTTTGAGATCAGTCAAATTAAGCAAAAAGATTAATTCTTAACTCAAGTTTGAATCTCTGCAATATAGCCATCCATCTCAATAACTGACTCTGGGCAGTGTACATCCTAAAATATAAAAAAACAACATAAGCAATTTAAAGAGTACAAAATAAATATATTGGCACCAAGTAAAAATGATACTATGAATATTAATACAGCCAGGACGTGGGGCCCTTAATGTAATCGGGTCCCAGGCATTGGCATACAACCAAGTCTCCATGGCCTTGTGGAAGGCCAGTAGGGTTGGGGTCATCCTGATATCTGAAGGGAGAATATTTCAGAAGGCAAGGACTATGGCAGAGAAGGCACATTTCCTGATTTGCGCCAACCGACAATCCTTGGCTGATGGGCTTGCAACATGTCCAACATGTCCTGAACAAATTGGATGAGTAGAAACAACTTGGAGAAGACAGTCCTTTAGCTGACCTAGCCTCAAGCCACATAAGGCTTTAATGGTAATAACCACCACTTTGAATTGTATCTGGAAACACAAGGGCTCAATGAGGGAATGGTCTTACATGTGTCAAATACCCAACACCCTTTTACTACCTGTGTAGCCCCATTCTGCACCAGTTGTAGCTACTGAACGCTCTTCAAGGGCAGATCCATGTTGAGTGCATTGCAGTAGTCCGGATGAGAGATATTGAGGGCATGAGTGACTATGAGCAAATCTCCCAATCCAGGAAGGCTGCAAAAAACTGAAAAAGGTCATACCTCCTTAATTTAAATGAAACAGACATTGGCATTAACTTTTAATGTGGTCTTAGAAGTCTGCACAAAATGGTGAGTTTGAGGTTATTAAAAAGTGACATCAGTGAATTAACAGACTTTCTAGATCGGTGTTTCTCAACCTTGGCGACTTTAAGTCCTGTGGACTTCAACTCCCAGAATCCCCCAGCTGGGGAATTCTGGGAGTTGAAGTCACAGGACCTAAAGTCGCCAAGGTTGAGAAACACCAATCTAGAAAGTCTGTTAATTCACTGATGTCACTTTTCCCCAGCTGGGGAATTCTGGGAGTTGAAGTCACAGGACCTAAAGTTGCCAAGGTTGAGAAACACTGTTCTAGATAGTAAAAGTGCAATTGCTATTTTTAAAAAAATGCTTTTAGTGCATAACGTTGTTTTCCATAATTGAAAACATAAGGACTTTCTTGCAGATTGCTTTTTTTTTGCAACTGAAAGTATTAAGCAAATTCTGATAAAGCACCCTGTACAAGGGGGCACACCCCAGTGTACTATATTTATGTATCTTGGAGGTAATTTATCATTCCCCTTCAGCAAGAAACTGGGAAAAACTGAGACCCAACCCCCCTACGAATTTATCAAAATGGCATCGCCCTACAGACAGGTGTCATGGAATGACCTTGGAAGATGGGGGAAGAGATGCTGCCTAGGCAAGAATCAGATAAGAGAGGGCACAGCCCACAGCTGCATAATGGGCAGAGAAAGAGAGTCAGGAAAGAATTTCCCTAAACCTTTCAGGCTGTAAAAAAGATGATGCAAGATTCTTTAAGTGCAGCCTTACAATAAAGTAGAATTAGAGAATTAGTTCATCAGGCAGTGTTTCCCGTCTGGTCGACCTGGGAAAATCCTGCAATCCATCTCTTCACTCCCATCTCCCAATTATATTACAGATGGACTTCTAAAAAGGCAACTTTGACAGTGCTAAGCTTGGGAAAGGCTGACATGGAACATAGTGTGGGTTGAAAGAAGGGTGATTCAGAACCTGGAGATGAAACATCTGCTACAGGAAAAGCTTAGGAAAGGGAAGGGCAAAAGAAATAAATCCAAAAGTTCACTATTGTAGATGGAAAAAAAAGGGTAAGCAGCAGCCTTCGGTTCAGAATTGAAACATGAAACTCAGCAACAGGCTGGGAGTATCAAGGCAGCAATTCTATTGGCAGAAATGACATTACTTTTTCATGAACGATAATTTGTGATAGTTCGTCAATGTGGTGACTGCTACGCTCAATGTTTAGACAAGGTTGTCACTGAGAATATAGAAACGTGTGTGTGTGTGTGTGTGTGTGTGTGTGTGTGTGTGTGTGTGTGTGTGAAAGACTGTATCTGTGACGATTGTGAGAGATTGTGAGAATTGGGTATGTGTATCTAATGAAAAGAGATAGATTGGGCAAAGAAGATAGCAATAGCAATAGCAATAGCAGTAGACTTATATACCGCTTCATAGGGCTTTCAGCCCTCTCTAAGCGGTTTACAGAGTCAGCATATTGCCCCCAACAACAATCCGGGTCCTCATTTTACCCACCTCGGAAGGATGGAAGGCTGAGTCAACCCTGAGCCGGTGAGATTTGAACCGCTGAACTGCTGATCTAGCAGTCAGCTGAAGTAGCCTGCAGTGCTGCATTTAACCACCGCGCCACCTCGGCTCTTTCAAGAAGAGGGGGTAAACTCATTCTCCAAAGCACCTGAGGACAGAACAAGAAGTAATGGATGGAAACTAATCAAGGAGAGAAGCAACTTAGAACTGAGGAGAAATTTCCTGACAGTTAGAAAAATTAATCAGTGGAACAACCTGCCTCCAGAAGTTGTGAATGCTCCAACACTGGAAGTTTTTAAGATGAAACTCGACAGCCATTTATCTGAAATGACAGAGTGTGTCCCGATTGAGCAAGGGGTTCGACTAGAAAGTACATAAGGGGCAGAATTTGTGTCATGCTAGTCATGTTAACTTGGCATAAGTATTATCATTTTGATAAAATCAGGGCTTGTTGAATGCAACCATGATTTTTGACGATTCCTCATCGAAGACTCTGGATCCCATCAAAAATCAACAAAATGAAGACAATCAGAATAACAGAGTTGGAAAGGACCTTGAAGTTCTTCTAGTCCAGGCTATTAACCCTATAACATTTCAGACAAATAGTTGTCCAATCTTTTCTTAAAAACCTCCAGTGTCGGAGCATTCACAACTTCTAGAGGCAAATCGTTCTGCTAATTAATTGTTCTAACTGTCAGGAAATTTCTCCTTAGTTTTAGGTTGCTTCTCTCCTTGATTAGTTTCCGTCCATTGCTTCTTGTCCTGCCTCCAGGTGTTTTGGAAAATAGGTTGACCCCCCTCTTCTTTGGGGCAGCCCTTTAGATATTGGAACATTGCTATCATGCGAATATCTACATGTTTCCCTAAAGTATATAATTATATTTATTGGCTATGATACATTTAAAATAAAAAAGCAATGATACTACCAGGAATATCTTTTCCGGTTATAAGAAGAAAATGTAGTAATAATTTCATATCAGAAAACTGCAATATACTAATTCAAGTTTGTTTGTGAGAAGCCCGTGGTTGCATTTATCTCATTAGCATCTCAGTCGAAAGGAACTGAATGTTATCCTGTAGTAAATCGCAATGAAGTAATACAATGAGGTGGTTGTCTTATTTAAAAGAAATCCCAAATCTCCGTAGAGTAATTTGGTGCAATTAACGTTTTGCTTTACTCAGTACAAATTACTCCTTGCACTAGAGCAATATAACACAATGCATGTGTTGTCTAATAAAGAAAATCTGGTGATGCTCTATCCCAGGGGTGTCAAACTCGATTTCATTGAGGGACGCATCGGGGTTGTGTTTGACCTGGGGGAGGTTTGACCAGGGTGGGAGTGGCCAGCTCGATGTCACTGGTGTCAGGGGCATCTGTAGTGTCCCGAATGCTCTACCAGAGAAAACGGAGCTCCGTTTTCACTGGCAGAGGGTTGCAGGAGGCTATCACAGCCAAAAACGGAGTTCAGGAGGATTGCGCGCAGCTCTCCCGACCGCCATTTTCATGGGCAGAGGCACCGCAGGCTGGTCCTTTGCTGTTTCCAGAGCAGCTCTGCAGGCCAGATCTAAGCCGAGGTGGCACATGAGCCGAGGTGGCGCAGTGGTTAAATGCAGCACCTGCAGGCTACTTCAGCTGACTGCAGTTCTGCAGTTCGGCTGTTCAAATCTCACCGGCTCAGGGTTGACTCAGCCTTCCATCCTTCCGAGGTAGGTAAAATGAGGACCCGGATTGTTGTTGGGGGCAATATGCTGACTCTGTAAACCGCTTAGAGAGGGCTGAAAGCCCTATGAAGCGGTATATAAGTCTAACTGCTATTGCTATTGCTAAGCACCCCGTGAGCCCCATCTGGCCCGCGGGCCTTGAGTTTGACACCCCTGCTCTATCCCAACAACTACTCAAACCCTAGATTAAATGTCCCAAGCTCCTATCTTGCCTATCTCCCCCCAAAAAAACAATAAGGGCATAGGCTAGTTCTCACCCGCTGCAATTACGGGACCGTGATCAACAAGCCAATTTCTCAATGCAGGAGAGAGTTGCTTTGGCCTTATTCTCTGTAGGTATGTACTGCAGCAAGTGAGCTGCGTCCCACACAAGTTTCTTCTGTGCACCACCAGAACGCTGAGGACACAACATGATGATCAGGCTAGAAAGAGGGACAACTGCAAGGCTTGTGCCACGTCAATTGCAGCCAAGCCATTTTCTACTTCATTTGCCTTTATGCAAACCTACCAAGGGCAGAAGGTTGATTTTAATGCAAAAAAAAAGTCTGCATTTGATTTGTAAAACGAAAAAACCCAGGGGAAAAAATCCCCTAAGGATACTGAAGTCTGTTTGTTTTTAACTTTAGAACATAAGCACCGTTCCAAAACATTCAAAACGGCATTAGTGAAATGAAGAACAATTTGGTATCTCTGCATCCTTGTGACTCAGTGGTTTCATCGGATTCTTGGACTCCAATTCCTGGAATGAGAATTTTCTGCTGGTTGCATGTAGGTCTTTTAACTGAGGCTTCTAGACATTGGATTGTAATAAAAAAAAAACCTAAATAGATTCCACCCGTCTGAAATTTGTCCAAGCACAGTGGAAGAGGATTTAATCATTGATGCAATACAAAACTATTCCAGAAGCATTTATCTAAATTGTTCTTATTTGCAAGCTGTGTATTAAACCAACCTTCTATCTAGGAGGTTTTTTGGGGCAACATTATCAAATGGAGAGATTAAAACAAGCCTAAAAATGACATTATCAAATGTAGAAATTAAAACAAAGTGAGAAGGAAGGACTTAATATTACAAGACTAGGCTCTATATGTCTCTTTATGTGTCTCTTTCTTTCTGCCCAATATAGAACCCACCCCACTCCTAGAAGAATTAAATATTTTGAGAAATATTAAAACGGCAGAATATTATATTTCCCTGGATGAGAAATGGAGAAACATGCTTGGAAAGCTGCCCCAACCTTTCTTAATAGCCCTCAGCAGATGTCAGCATTTAAGAGATAAAGAGATAGATAGCTCTACTCAGATTCCCTCCAGCAAGGTCTGAACAAAGGTAGGATTAGCCCTCAGTCACAATAGGAATTGCACAAGGTTTTTCATTGCATCAGCCCAAACTTCAACCAAAC
This sequence comes from Thamnophis sirtalis, assembly GCF_051295495.1. Taxonomy (NCBI): domain Eukaryota; kingdom Metazoa; phylum Chordata; class Lepidosauria; order Squamata; family Natricidae; genus Thamnophis; species Thamnophis sirtalis. The sequence continues at coordinate 67,701,619 of NW_028261389.1, forward strand.
TCAGCTCAGACAAACTCCCATGGCACCATGGGAGTCTGACAACAACCAATAGAATACATGTTCTTGCACAGGAAGAGAAAGTTCAAGTGCAAAGGCCAAGAGAAGGTATAAATACCCCCCATTCTCAAGTCCATGTCGTCAGCTGCACCAGAACCGTGTACTTGGTGGTTCTGCTTTATCATTAAACCATCTTTCCAATCAGCCTCCCCATTTCCAGTGTCTTTTCTCCCAGCTTGGAACTGAACCAGATGGATTATTTATTCCAACAATACAATATGCAGGCCTTGTAACTATTAAGAAAAATGCTAAATGGGAAGGAGATATGGCAGCAGAAACTAAACAATTACACACTTCTGTTATTTTGGTCACACTAGGACTCTTTAGGTTTAAAAGCATTTTTTGGAAAGATTTTACCACTTTTGGTTTCTTGGCACTGGTTTCCCATACCTCAAAAGACAGGAAAATATAACTGGATGCTAAGACCAATAATTGGGATGTTGCAGCCAATAACACCATTTGGTAAAAGAAAAGGGGGGGGGGGGGAAAACCACGCCATATGGAACAGCTGTAGCCGATAAAACAACAGTTTTTCCCAGCTCCTAGTTTACAACACAGAACAAAGGAACAACAACACAGCAGGGTATCTTAACACCATTTTGCTGTAGAAAGATAAATTATAAAATAAGAACACCCGATGACTCTTTTTTTAGAAAAGAAGCCTGCAATTTTTTGATGGCCAAAGGTCGAATTTAATATTTGGGGAGGCAAGAATTACAGTGTGGGCTGGAACTGTGACAACTCGTCAAACGCACAGTGGAAATTTGTGGGCGGTGGGGAGAGCTCTTTGGTTTTCAAGACTCAAAATGATGAAACAGTGGACTGTCCATTTTTAGGGGGGAAAATAGTCAGAGGCGGCACTGGAAGTTTTTAAAAGATTTGGAAACGATAAATGGAATTGGAATTACAAACTGATTAATCCTAGTCTAGAAGAGTGTTTTCTCTATTGGTTTAGACACGATCACAAAAAACTTAAATTGACTTTCCATGATCACCGACAGGTATTCGTGTCTCGGTAGAAAATACCAGCCCGGTCTCCTGTTTCATGCTACGTTTAATTATTTATGTACCCATTTATTAGTTATATTCATATGCAGAAAAAACTCAAGGCAACAAACAAAATGAAGGCCATTAACATCATTCCTCGAGCCAAGAGTTCCTTAAAATTAGATTAGATTTGTTTTATTTATATGCCGCCCTTTTCCTGGAGGGACTCAGGGCAGTGAACAACTTAAAAGGGGAAAGGGGAAACATAGAACACAATATAAATAGTTAAAATAACCAAGAATCACACAACCACACGGGTCGAGAGGGGAGGGGAACTCATCAACCCCAGGCCTGCCGGCAAAGCCAAGTTTTAACAGCTTTTCGGAAGGCCTGGAGAGAGGTGAGGGTCCGAATCTCTGCGGGGAGTTCGTTCCAGACGGCCGGAGCTGCCACAGAGAAGGCCCTCCCCTGGGTAGTAGCCAGATGGCATTGGCTGGTAGATGGCACCCGGAGGAGGCTGACCCTGTCTGATCTAAAAGGTCTTTGGGAGGTAATTGGCAGCAGGCGGTCTCTCAAGTACCCAGGTCCAATACCATGAAGGGCTTTATAAGTTACGACTAGCACTTTGAAGCATATCCAGAGACTGATCGGTAGCCAGTGCAGCTCGCGGAGGATAGGTGTAACGTGGGTGTACCGAGGTGCATCCACAATCGCTCGCGTGGCTGCCAATATCAACCTCCAAGGGTCGATGGAAGTATCCCAAAGGGTCGAAAAATGTCTGGGGGTTTGAAGGGAGTCAGTAAATGCTGAGAGGGGCGGTTAATAGATAGTTGATAAATTGGGATCAATTAATCTTAGGGGTCTCTGCAGAACTCCAGGCTAATCCGTAGGTCCGAAAGATGAGGTAGCTGGTTTTATCCAAATTTGAATAGTCATCCAGCAGCAGGAGCAGCCTTGCGTTGCCTCTCCATCATACTCCTGGTCCTCCATTCCTCCTCCTCATTAGTTAAAGTAATATTTATTACATTCTTTTCATATAATAAATTGAGGGTTGATAAAGAATCTGAAACTTTATAAAGGGGCCAAGGAACTGAAGCGTTTGGGGAACTCTACTCTAGCCATAATCCTTTCCAAAGCAATCCATAGGAGATGTAGGAGGAGGGGGAAAGTATTTTGGCTGAAGCCCTCAAGAACTTTTCCCCAGCAGGCTAAAGTTGAATCCTCTAGTCCAGTGGTAGTCAACCTGGTCCCTACCGCCCACTTGTGGGCATTCCAGCTTTCATGGTGGGCGGTAGGGGTTTTGTCCGATACTGAAGCACTTTCCCTTTTTAAAATTTAATTGGCTTCCCTACTTTATACATCACCATTACTGTGGAACTGGTGGGCGGTTAGAAAATTTTTACTACTAACAGACATACAAAAGTGGGTGGTAGGTATAAAAAGGTTGACTACTCCTGCTCTAGTCCAACGGTCACCAACTGGTGGTCCATGGACCACCGGGGGCCTGTGGGAAAATTTTGGTGGTCTGCAGAAAAATCTTTGCATTTTTGTATATTGCACTAAATCAGGGATCATCAAACTACGGTCCCTGGGCCGGATACGGCCCACTGAAGCAATAAACCCCTCTTGCTGATGTGATGGGGTCCTTCATGCACTTAGCTTGGCCACCAGTTTAGTAGCGCCAGCCCTTCCCTCCCTCCCTGGGAGTCCAGGCGCTTCAGTGAGCAGTGTCCAAAACTGTTGCCCGGGCTCCTTGAGAGATGGAGTTTCCAGGAGGCCAATCTAGCGCCCGGGCTGGCTACAAGACAAACATTCATTCTTGGCCGTATTTGAGATTCCTAGCTGCAATGGATAGCTAGGGTTGACTCTGGGAGCTTCTCTCTGCTAAGAGGTGGCCAAGCTAAGTGCCTGAAGGACCCCATCCTGTCACTAATTCATATTAATGGTCCATGGGATTTAAAATTATGAATTTAGTGGTCCCTGAGGTGCAAATGATTGGTGACCCCTGCTCTAGTCTTCATCCCCAAATGAAACATTATCCTCTTTTCCTCCATTGTGTTATTCACTACTTAGTTTTATATTGAAAGCTCTTTCTACAAATTGAGATTCGTGATTTATATTCTGTTAATAAAAGTAAAAATAAGTACTAACACACAAACACACAAAACTAAGTCACTTACTAACAAATCGAGCAGTGCAACTCTTCTCCATCAAATTCAAATTAAAATAGCACTCTTGTCTGTTGGCCAACTTGTAGTCAATCTCCTATCTACCTACTTAAAATATTAGCTGCCTTGCAAACATCATGTGAATTGTTCTGGCTCAGCCTTTAAGCTATTTTACACCAGAGAGATCCCAGCAAACCAATTTCTTGGCCTTCTTTGTTAAAGAAAGAGGAACATGGAGCAATATATTTGCACAAACGTAGCTGCTGACATCACATGCAATTCTTTAGGAGATATCTACCTCTGTGCAGATTAAATCTGATCCAGATAGGCCCACTGTTAAGCAACAATCAATAAGAGAAAGTAAACAACCAGTTCCAAATGGGAGGGAAAGTTGAACTTAAGTGTTCCTTCAGTGAGCAAAATATCATCATTTCTCCAGTTCACTGAAGATAACCTTAAAGTATAATTTTAGAGCACAGCCATTTATGGATGTTGTCGTCATTCAGTCACTAAGTCATGTCTGACTCTTTATGATCCCATGGACCATAGCACGCCAGGCCACCCACCCACCCCCATCCTCCACTGTTTCCTGGAGTTTGCTCAAATTCATATCCATTGTGTCATTTATAGGCGAGCACAACACAAAACCGAATAGCATCATTCCCCTCTTTTTAAAAAGTGTGCACTCCAAACTAATTGACTTCTTGACTTTTTTAAAATGCCTCTTTTAATAGTATCGCCAAATCTCTGTCACATTATGTCCTAGAGAGGACGTTGGTCTTACCTGAACGTCTATTTTCTGATGGGAGGAGGGAATGGTCACACGTGGGTTTTATCACAACCTGATTGGTCCAAGACTGAGAGGAAATCTATAAATACCGGTGCCTGTCCATTGCTAGCCCAGATTCTCGAACATGAACGGTACAACTGAAAAACAAGAAACAACAACACAACAACCCCGGGAAACACCCCCCAGGCCCTCCCCTTGGCCCCAACAGCCAGAACTCAGGGCGGGTTGTGACCATTCCCTCCTCCCATCAGAAAATAGACGTTCAGGTAAGACCAACGTCCTTTTTCCAGAGTGGGAGGAGGGAATGGTCACACGTGGGACATACCCAAGCTAAAGTCCCAGGGAGGGAGAACAGAAACTCTAGGGCCCAAGGGGAGCCTCAGCTGCCACCCCCTGTAGTACCCTACAACCGAAAGACGCGTCCACAGACGCAAAAGCATCCAGACGATAATGTCGGATGAACGAGGTTGGAGTGGCCCAGGTAGCCGCCCGGCAGATGTCTTCAAACGGGGCCCTTGTGGCCCACGCTGCCGAGGTCGCCGCGCTCCTGGTAGAGTGCGCCGTGATGCCCGACGGAACCGGCCGCCCTGCCCAATTAGCCAAATAGGAATCAGATTGCATAGAACTCACCCAAAAGGAGAAAACAAGTAGAATCCTAACAAACTACTCTACAGAACTTGGACCAGACTGAGAGAGAATCTGGGCTAGCAATGGACAGGCACCGGTATTTATAGATTTCCTCTCAGTCTTGGACCAATCAGGTTGTGATAAAACCCACGTGTGACCATTCCCTCCTCCCACTCTGGAAAACGGTCTATTTCAACCATGGTGACTTTAAGACTTGGGAATTTGGGGAGTTGAGATCCATACATCCTAAACCAGGGGTAGTCAACCTTTTTATACCTACTGCCCACTTTTGTATCTCTGTTAGTAGTAAAATTTTCGAACCGCCCGCTGGTTGCACAGTAATGGTGATTTATAAAGTAGGGAAGTAACTTTACTTTATAAAATTTATAAAGCAGAGTTACAGCAAACCCCTACCGCCCACCATGAAAGCTGGAACGCCCATTAGTGGGCGGTAGGACCAGGTTGACTACCACTGTCCTAAACTGACTAAAGTTGAGATACTACTCTAGAGTAATGATCGTTTTTTCTCAGCCTCAGAATCTTTAAAACGTGTGGCCTTCAACTCTCAGAATTCCTCGTCCAACACACACCCACACGTATACACATCCTAGGATAAGACAAGAAAATCACATGCCTTAGCATTCAGGTTCTAACTCCCATGAGATTGGAAGCCCACACTAGGAGTTTGAACTGAACTGGGAAGAAGAGTTAGAAGGGACCTTGGAGGTCTTCTAGTCCAACCCCCTGCCTAGGCAGGAAATGTATGTTTTAGCCTCCGGTCCCCTAATCATCTTTGTTGCTCTCCTTTTTTATATCTTAATATATAAATATTTATATTAAGTTGTTGTATCTTAAACCGTTTTTTCTCTCAGGAACCTTCCCACTATTAAAGATTATGGAGGACCCTAAAAGAGATTTTGTCTATTTAGGTTATATTTATTGATTTACTGTATTCAAAATTAAAATCGATGCATTGGATTCTCACAATCGTTTGATGGGATTTTAATTTTTATTATTATTACACTTATTACAAATTATTGTAATATTGCACTGCATTTTTCAATGTAGATCGGCAAACAATTATGATTTTGTGGCTCCCTGAGAGGGCCTTGGAGGCCTCCTGAAGGCCTCTGTCCCACTTTAAGAAACACTGTCTTAAACAATCCAAATGTTCATTGGTCAGGCAAGGAACCTCAGCAGTGGCCTTCCAGCTCCAACGGTCCTTGGAGGAAGCAGACTATCTAAACCCCTTCCAGTCAGGCTTCAGACCCGGTTACAGCACAGAAACCGCTTTGGTCGCATTGATGGATGATCTTTGGAGAGCCAGAGATGAAGGACATCCCTCCATCCTGGTCCTCCTTGACCTCTCAGCGGCTTTCGATACCATCGACCATGGTATCCTTCTGCGACGACTGCGGGAGGTGGGAGTGGGAGGCACCGTGTTACGGTGGTTCTCCTCCTACCTCTCGGACAGGTCGCAGTCGGTGTTAGTGGGAGGGCAAAGATCGTCCCTAAGGCCCCTAAAATATGGGGTGCCGCAGGGTTCGGTCTTATCCCCCCTACTATTTAACATCTACATGAAACCGCTGGGAGAGATCATCCGCAGGCACGGGATCAGATACCATCAATACGCGGACGATACTCAATTGTATCTGTCCGCCCCGTGCCAAATCAATGAAGCGGTTGACGTGATGGACCGGGGGCTTGAAGCCGTCATGGACTGGATGAGGATTAACAAGCTTGTGCTCAACCCAGAAAAGACCGAGTGGCTGTTGTGTTTTCCTCCCAAAGATTTGGCCAATAATCCAACACTCAGGCTGGGGGGTCAAATTTTACACCCCTCAGAGAGGGTCCGCAACTTGGGAGTCCTCCTGGATCCACAGCTGTCATTCGACCATCATATAGCGGCTGTGACCAGGGGGGCGTTCGCCCAGGTACGCCTGGTGCGCCAGTTGCGACCCTACCTGAATCGGGAGGCCCTCACAACAGTCACTCGGGCCCTTGTGACCTCTAGGCTGGAATACTGCAACGTGCTCTACATGGGGCTGCCCTTGAGGAGCATCCGGCGACTTCAGCTAGTACAGAACGCAGCCGCGCGAGTGATTGCGGGTGCACCCCGATTCACCCGCATTACACCTATCCTCCGCGAGCTGCGCTGGCTACCTGTCGATCTCCGGATGCGCTTCAAGGTGCTATTGATCACCCATAAAGCCCTACATGGCAGTGGATCTGGATACTTGAGAGACCGCCTTCTGCCAATTACCTCCCTACGACCTATAAGATCCCATAGATTAGGCCTCCTCCGCATCCCATCGGCCAGCCAATGTCGGCTGGCAACCACAAGGAGGAGGGCCTTCTCAGCAGTGGCCCCGACCCTTTGGAACGAGCTCCCCGTAGAGATTCGTACCCTCTCCACCGTCCAAGCCTTCCGCACAGCCTTGAAGAACTGGCTCGCCCGTCAGGCCTGGGGATAAGGATTCCTACCCCGCCCGAATGTTGTATGCATGTTGTTCATTATTTTATTATGTGTTGTTGTCTCAATGTTGTATTTCCCCCTTCCCTGGTTTTCTGTGAGCCGCCCTGAGTCCCCTCAGGGAAAAGGGCGGCCTACAAATGCAAATAAAACCAAACCAAAAACCAGTACCATCTGAATAACGGTTTCTGCCACTGATTTTTCCTCTGCCTTCTCATCTTTTTCATCTAAGGGCTGCACACTGTCTGTGCACCTTTGCTGGCAAAAATGAAACTATTACGCACTTTTCGTTGCCAGAAATGAAACTATTCCTCTGAACAAGTCTGCCACTTACTGAGAATTATAAAATGAGACAACAATGCTGAGTCCTAAAAATCCTCACCATGCTTGTGTCCCAA